>NC_090647.1:83439679-83572179 GCF_040937935.1 Hyperolius riggenbachi | reverse complement strand
TTTTTTTTTTTTTTTGGAAACCTAAATCAAATGAAAAAAATCCAGTCTAAGTTACCCTGTGCTGTGCCTGCACCAAAAACAAGCCCATCCTCCAGTCCCCCGCAGCGACTCTGTTTTGTTCCTGACGGCTCAGCCATTTGATGGTCACTGTGCCGCACATGTCCTCGATCACGCTCATTTCACCGGGAGCGTGATCGAGGAAGCGCCTTGCCCGTACAGGCGCAGTGGCCATCGACTGGCTGAGCCCCTCAGGGACAAAACTAAGTCGCTGCGGAGGTCTAGAGAATCGGTTTTGTACAGGGCGGCTGCAAGGGGCCGGTAAAAGCCCCAGGTATGTTTAACAGGACTTAGAATTGGTTTTGGTTTCCTTTAGGACCATAGTAATGTCCTTTTGAGAAATGAGGATATTTTTTTTTTTCCCAGGAGTAACTCGACTCGTTCACATACCTGTTATTAGCAATGTTCTGGATCATGCTGATCTATAATTTTTCCTTTGTGCATGTTGCTGTAATCACACTATTGCTAATTCATTAAAGAGAATCTGTATTGTTAAAATCGCACAAAAGTAAACATACCAGTGCGTTAGGGGACATCTCCTATTACCCTCTGTCACAATTTCGCCGCTCCTCGCTACATTAAAAGTGGTTAAAAACCGTTTAAAAAAGTTTGTTTATAAACAAACAAAATGGCCACCAAAACAGGAAGTAGATTGATGTACAGTATGTCCACACATAGAAAATACATCCATACACAAGCAGGCTGTATACAGCCATCCTTTTGAATCTCAAGAGATCATTTTTGTGTTTCTTTCCCCCTGCAGCTATCTTCCACTGAAGTGTCAGGCTGTTTCTTCCTGCAGAGTGCAGACAGCTGTGCCTGTATGTAACTCCTCAGTATGTGAAAGCCCAGCCAGCTCAGAGGAGGATTTATCCAGCTTGTAAAAGACAATAGAACAGAGAGAAGCTGCACTAATCTAAATATCACACAGGCAGTGTGCAGAGAGGGGCCTGGATGTGGGAGTTCATAGCAGAACCACAACACTGAAGAACTTGGCAGCCTTCCAGACACAGGCCTGACAAGTCTGACAAGAGAGAGATAAGTTGATTTATTACAGAGATGGTGATAGTAGAAAGTGCTGCAGTAAGCCAGAACACATTAGAATAGCTTTTGGAACTTGTAGGATGATAAAAAACAGGATGCAATTTTTGTTACGGAGTCTCTTTAAACCTTACTAGAACTAAGCATAACTTACCTTGATCTCAGCTCTGCCATTTTCTACATAACTGCATGGCTTTGTAACACTATTGCGCAGCAACATCTCCCCTGTCTTTCATGGGGGCTTTCTGAAATTGACATTTACTGCATCTCTCATGACCCATAGTAACATTTTGATGCTTGCGGACACAAAAGGGTTATTTCTTCTGCTAAGGTACCCTGAAAGTGCAAGTGTTTGCAAGTGGGTACATCAGATCTCTGGCCTGCTCTTGTCTCCCCTTTGTGGGGTGGTGTCCCTTGCCGTTTTCATTGCCGAACACTAGTTGTAATATATTGTTTTTCTAATAATGACTAAAGATGCTCTTGCATCTAGATTTTGAGGGGGTTCTTTTATGTTTATCCCCCTTTTGATTATGCTCATGGATATATGCTGCTTTTTACCATCAACTTTATTCGATATGGTTAATTTATTTTGATTAAGTTTTTGGATCTGTTTTACACATGCTGTAGTAGAGATTGGATTTGGATACCTGGGCGGAGCTCTTTTCTTTGTCTGGCCGCTGGTTGCTGTTGTGTCCGGCCTCACCCGCTCCCTCCGGTGGTGTGGTCGGGGCTTAGCGGACGCGGCGGTTGGGGGTATGCGGTGCCTCTTTGGTCCTGCTGCTCTCCTCCGTGGCGTCCTCCCGCCCTGCCCGCCCCGTGTGTGGGGTTTGGCGGATGCGCCTGCGGGTAGTTATGGCGACCTGCTGGTGTCTGTCTGCCCCGCCCACCCGCCCGGCATTGGCCACTGGTGGGGGCGGGCGTGGCCGGTCCTTCGGTGACGTCAGGCTGGAGGGGAGATAGGATCCCTCTAGGGGAAGTTTGTAAAGTGACGTACACCTCCAGTGGAAGCCGGAAGTCCGTCGAAACCGGTCGAGGACGCATGTGCTGCGTACCAACCTCCATCTTCCTCCTGAACATGGACCTGGCATAGCCCCTGGATCCCGCATGAAAACCAGCACATCAGCTTGACCTCACAACGACCAGTCTCTCGCATTCATGTTACAGCAACGTTTGGAGCATGTAAACCAGCCCCTTTGGGACATAAACTCTGCTATACTATACCTGCCTGTTGCCATTCTTTTGCCTGCATGCAAGTACAGCAATAGGGACTTGTTCTACCAATGTGAACTCTGCTAACTGGCAAGTGTCTCTATAAAGGCTGGACTGCTTTTGTGTCTGTCGGATACTAGCATGGAACTGCTGCCTTGCTATGCTTTCTGCTGATGGCTAATATTGCTTTGCATGGAACCGCACTTTATTATGCTTCTTGCTGATGGGCAATCCGGCTGTATGTCGCACAGACAGAACCATACAGATTCTTGATCATTATATTTGCTGGGGCTGTGCTGTTACACGGCATTGATACTAACCTATATGACTTTCTGATCTCAGTTTGCAGACTGTCGTTGAACATTTCTCTCCAATTGATTGCTGGAGTCCTGTTAACATTATGGATCCATCTGTGTCTCTTTACTCCCATTAGCGTATGCGTATTTAAACTTTTATCCAAAATCGGTGATACAGTCACTGGATTGCTGGAACATCATCTTATAGTGGTCCTAGAGGGCCCATCATTTGCAACTAGTGGAGGTTCAGATTCAACTGTGGTGGTTGTTTGTAGGGGTCGGAGGCCCAGGAGAGGGAGGTTGTTGGGGGTGCAGGGTGGGCACATTTTTAATGATGCTTTATTTTAGTGTTATACATATCTGGATTAATAAAGTATTTTTTGATATAGTAATCAATTATTCATTGATTTGAATTGATTTCTGCTCAACCGGGTCATAACCACTCTTATTTTCTATCTCACTATTTTCTGATGTTTACAACAGAACCTTGTTGCTTGAAGGTATCCAGTTTTAATTCCTCAGGTGACCGTTTTCATGCTGCCTCCTGTACAGACTCTTCACTTGTCTTTTGTTATGGAGAGGAGGGACAATGCACAATGGAATAGCTTCCAGCAGGAGGGGAACAATGCACTCAGTCATATGCGGTTGAAATTTCTCCTTTTTCACTGCTATAAAAGATCAGCAACAGCATAATAACCTTTAAAGAAAAATATTTCTTTGTTACAAAATCTGCATCGTCTACCCCCCCCCCCCCCTAAAAGTGGGGGCGTCTTATAGTCCGAATACTTTGGACTGTAACCCCCCCACACATACCAGCCATATTGCAGGGGTCTGCTGCTACGCCTTCAGCCAGTCTGGCAAGGCAGGGCTGCCCTGAGGCTGTTTCCACTCCTGTTAAATTGCCCAGGCATTACAGTGTGCGTCCGCTGCCCGGAGATTAGCTGGTGCGGTGTGAATTATCTAAGTCGCCACGAAAGATGTCAGAGCCGTTCCCCCTCTTATGCTAGGTACACACGATACAATTTTCTGGCAGATTTACCTGCCAGATTGACTATTTCCAACAGATCGATATGACTTCCGATCGATTTTCCATAGAAGTGAATGGAAAATCAATCGGGAATTAGATCGGAGCTGTTGAAAGTCAATCTGGCAGGTAAATCTGCAAGAAAATTGTATCGTGTGTACCGAGCATAAGGCGGCACCCCTCCTCCTTGCTCCTCCTCCCCTTCTGTGACACGGCAGAGCTGTGCCGATCCTCGCCGTCTTCCTTTCACTTCCGTATGAAGTCACTTCAGACAGGATGGAGGATAAAAGCAAATCTGTTCAGCACCTTGCTTGGCAAGCATTCCACCAATCAGGCGGGGGGCGCTACCCCAGACCGTCTATCATGGCCACCCTCTGCTTGCTTCCTGACAGGACTCGCTGGTCCAGAGGGCGGGACCAGAGCTCTGTCATGGGGGCCAAAAATTGGGGTAAATAACTGTTTGGGAAGTGGTTAATAAACCCTAACCAGGATTGTTGTGGTGTTTTTTTGGTTTTGTTTTTCTCCTTCCTATCAAAAAGGGGGATAAATTAGACTTGTTTAATACTCTACAGTATGCTCTTTCTGATTCTGGTTATGTGATGACACTTCTCTCCTTTCCAGATATAAATCATTGGAGGCTGTTGGCAGATCTGCTCTGCGGCTATGCATGCTGTTTATGTTCGCATTCTAGCAGGGCTGTGGAGTCGGAGGCGGGGCAATTTTGGGTGCCTGGAGTCGGGAAAAAAATGCTCCGACTCCTAATGAATTTAAACTGTAATTAAAATAGAAATATAATAAAATGTTCTATTTCTCAGATAATAGTCATCATAAATAATTTATACATACAGTAATAGCTGTGCTTAGTCCACAAAAATGAAATAATCCAATCAAAATTAGTTACTTGTGCTGCTTCAATAAAGCAGTCCCCGTATTTTTAAAGTCAGATATACACATCTGATTGTGACTGTACAGTATATATGATGTGTACACAGGAATCTCTTATATATACTACATAACATCTATGCTGTAAGAATAAAGCCTGATGTGTAGCCGTGTCACTAATAGAGATGGTCAATGAGATGGAAATCTGCGTTGATTCTGATTTATGCAAATGTATGCACTCTTTGCTCATGAAATCAAATCATTTGATATGTTAAAATTTGGTTTGGTGACTATGAATTAAATGGTACCTGAGAAGGATGAAAAGAAAAGTTTTATACATACCTGGGGCTTCCTCCAGCCCCCTTCAGGCTAATCAGTCCCTCGCTGTCCACCTCCACCACATGGATCTTCTGCTATGAGTCCTGGTAATTTAGCCAGTCAGCGCTGTCCGGCCACGTGCCGCTTCCACAGCCAGGAGCGTTCTGCACCTGCGCAACAGTGCTGCGCAGGTGTAGTACTCTCCCGGCGGCGGAATGTGTGCATGCGCACTACACCAGACTGGCTCAAGTACCTGGACTCGTAGCAGAGGATCCAGGTGGCAGAGGAGGACAGCGAGGGACTGATTAGCCTGAAGGTGGCTGTAGGAAGCCCCAGGTATGTATAAAACTTTAATTTCATCTGTCTCTCAGGTTTACTTTGTTACACAGTAGTACTATACTCTACATATGCACTCCCCACAGAGCTGCAGGGAATCCACTGAGAATGTTGTGCACATTGAACACAGAGGTGTTGTCTATCACCCATAAACCTGGTTCAGATTGTGCATGAAGAATGTGTAATAGAGGAAGAATCTCCTCATTCCCCTGCAGAGTACCTGCACATCACTCTTACATGTACCCACAGTTACATTGCCTAGGGCCTGATAGATGTTCTTTTTCCCGGCCTGTACCTTTTTACAAGTACTCTAGTGCGTGTCTAGTGGATTTACAAAATTGGATGAACACCAGCTGGCTGAGGCTGAACTCTGACAAAACAGAGGTGTTGGTGGTAGGTGGTCCACACATGATGCATAAAGTTCAAAACGCTCACCACCTCAAACTAGCAATTGGGGGAGATACTGTACAGTATAAAGACTCTGTGCGAAACCTTGGGGTGATCCTGGATGGAAATCTAAAACTCAGACAGCAGGTATCAGCTGTCGTCAAGTCTTCCTTCTTCCATCTAAGAAATATAGCGAAAATCAAACACCTTATCCCAGCTGAAGACCTACCTGCCCTGGTTCACGCATTTGTATCCTCCCGCCTAGACTACTGCAACGCCCTGTTAATCGGATCTACAGAAAAGGTTCTGCGCCCCTTACAGCTAGTACAGAATGCTGCAGCCAGACTCCTAGCCAATGCCCCCCGCAGCTCACACATCACCCCAGTACTGCAAACTCTTCACTGGTTGCCAGTAAAATGGAGAATCAATTTTAAGATCTGCCTGCTGACATTCAAGGCTCTACACCACATGGGACCCAAATACATAGCGGATCTATTGGAACTTTATGCCCCTCCACGCACCCTCCGCTCTGCCAACAAGATGAAGCTGGTTATTCCCAGGATACACTTAACATTTGGTGCTCGGGCCTTTTCCTATGCAGCCCCTACTCTATGGAATTTACTTCCACAATCAGTACGAGAGGCTCCTTCTCTGGACAGCTTTAAAAAAAAGGCTAAAAACTCACCTCTTTTCCCTAGCCTTTGAGACTGCATAATGCAGGGTCACAGCGCTTTGAGTCCCCAGGGAGAAAAGCGCTATATAAATATTATTGTTATTGTTACTCTTACCAAGGACTAGTTTTAGTCTGACTAAAGGGAATAAATATGGCAGTCTCCATATCCATCTCACTTCAGTTGTCTTTTAAAATTCCTAAGCGTTGGCAGTTAAGAGACGAATTTCATGTTACATACTTTCAATCAACAAGATTGTAATATGCAAATTAGAGGAGTCGGAGTTGGAGGATTTTTGTACCGACTCCACAGCCCTGCATTCTAGGTATAATGTGCCACACTAAGGCTTATTAGCTTTTCTGAATATCAGTGCCTGTTCACCACAAGTGGCACGACTGATGCTAGATAGTCTCAAATACCTTGCTTTCTTGTACCAAAAGAATTTAATAGCATTGGCAAAACAGTTATAGTTTTGAAGCTACAAAGCTTTGCTTTCCTTGGGTGCCGGCAGATGACCGTGGCTGGACGACACTGCCGGCTCAGATGCTTGCTAGGAGAGAAATTAGGTATTAACAGGTCATAAAGGAAGGCTTTTTATCTTCATAAATTACGTTTGTAGCACTATATTTCTTGCTACAAGGAGTGCACGGCATACATTTTCGACCTAGCCGATGGGGTCCCTCCGCCATATCCTGGCAGACTGAACGTTGGCATCATTAAGCTGCCATTGCTGCTTGTAGCTCATTAATTAGGAGGTGGCTCTCCACTGCAGACTGAGTCTCTCCATCCAAACAGACACACACCGACACTGCAAATTCCTCCATTGACTCCTGCAAGGGGGATGCTGGGTCACCATCTGACCACACCTTCTCTTGTGTCTAGATTTTGGGAGTCAGCTGTGGCTTCTGGGCAGGAAGCAGTGGGGCCTTGGGTGACTTAAATCGGACCTGAGCTCAGAACTCCCTCTCTGCTACAAAAGATCAGCAACAGCATAATAACCTTTAAAGAAACATTTCATTGTTACGTCTGAGATAAATCTGCAGTGTCTACTTCCTGCTTTCATGGAAGCGGACATAGGGTTAACATTCTGTGTTTGCATATTAGCTGTTCTGCTGTGGCAGGAGGTTCCTGAGCTGACACTGCTGAGAGAACAAATTTATCGTGGTGATTAGACAGGCTAAACTCTCTAAATACAGACAGGGTGCATTTCTCTTACTTAACCTCCTGGGCCGATTTGTTTAATTTTTTTTTATTTTTTTTTTTGCTGGACGCAGCTAGCACTTTGCTAGCTGCATCAGCACACCGATCGCTGCCGCCCCGCGCTCGATCGCCGCTATCCGCCGCGCCCCCCCCCCCCCCCAGACCCCGTGCGCTGCCTGGCCAATCAGTGCCAGGCAGCGCTGAGGGGTGGTTCGGGGCTCCCAATGACGTCCCGATGTCGGTGTCGTCATCCCGCCCTGTCGCCATGGCGACGGGGGAAGCCCTCCAGGAAATCCCGTTCTTTGAACGGCATTTCCTGATTGGAGATCGCCGAAGGCGATCGAAGCGGGGGGATGCCGCTGAGCAGCGGCTATCATGTAGCGAGCCCTGGGCTCGCTACATGATATAAGGAAAAAAAACTAAAAAGAAAAACTGCTGCGCTCCCTCCTGGCGGAATTTTTTAAACCGCCAGGGGGGTTAAAAGTTCAGGTACACTTTTTTTTAAAAAAAATGTTAAGCCACAAATCTTAGTATTAGTTTCATGACTGCCCCTGTGCACATCTGAGTTGAAATGTTTGTTGGACGTTCTATAGAACATTATTACTGATAGTCTGGTAGATGGGGACATGAAGTGAATACATAAAGAACATGCACAACTTTTACAGCTCCTGGCCAGCAACAATAGTTGTGCATCACTGGGTCCCCGGTTCGAATCCCAGCCAGGACACTATCTGCATGGAGTTTGTATGCTCCCCGTGTCTGTGTGGGTTTCCTCCAGTCACTCTGGGTTCCTCCCATATCCCCAAAATATACAGATAAGTAAATTGGCTTCCCCTAAAATTTGTCATACACTAAAATGGACAGTGATTCGATTGTGAGCCCCTCTGAAAGAAAGTTGGGAACATGACTATATATACTCGGGTATTGTCAGCCCAGGTGGTTAGGAATGAGAATTGGCTTTTCTGTATCTATGTGAAGGAGTTAATCAATGGCTTTTTTAACTGAAAAGAAAAATAAAATTTTAACCGATCACGTGCTTAGTTTGTTTGAGGGGAGGAATGGTCGGTAGGGTGGGCTGCTCTATAGTTTGTTTGAGGGGAGGAATGGCTGGTAGGGTGGGCTGCTCTATAGTTTGTTTGAGGGGAGGAATGGCTGGTAGGGTGGGCTGCTCTATAGTTTGTTTGAGGGGAGGAATGGCTGGTAGGGTGGGCTGCTCTATAGTTTGAGGGGAGGAATGGCTGGTAGGGTGGGCTGCTGTATAGTTTGAGGGGAGGAATGGCTGGTAGGGTGGGCTGCTCTATAGTTTGAGAAAAAAACAAGTTTGCTTTCCTAAAACAGAAAGAATTTGCGATAATTCAGGTTAGAGTGAGCTTGAGATGTCTCCCAGGCACCACTGCTGAATATATGCAAAGTAACCATTGTACCCTTAGAAGCTAAACACACCTCCAGAACCGCTGGAATGCAATGATGTGTCAGCTTGTTAATTTGTACAGAGCCATAATAATCCAACATGCATACAGACTCGGATTGTTTGATCCTCATCAGTGCATGGCATGGATTAATTTGGCTCTGTATAGTATAGTTTGAGGGAAGGAATGGTGGGCTGCTCTATAGTTTGAGGGGAGGAATGGTGGGCTGCTCTATAGTTTGAGGGGAGGAATGGTCGGTATGGTGGGCTGCTCTATAGTTTGAGGGAAGGAATGGTCGGTATGGTGGGCTGCTCTATAGTTTGAGGGGAGGAATTTGCCGCTAGGGTAGGCTGCTGTATAGTTTGGTTGAGGCGAGGAATAGTCAGCAGGGTGGGCTGCTCTATAGATTGAGGAGAGGAATGGTCGTTAGGCTGCTCTGAGCTCTGCTTGCTCAGAAAGTCATACCTTTTGGCAGTTGACATATGAAGGACATAAGGAACGCAGCAGAGTAAGCAGGCAGGCTGGTGACCTTGTGTGAGTTTTCTGCAACACAAGTGTTACTCTATTCTGCCAATGCTGCAACCTGTTTACATCAACACAGTGGACCGTGCATTGGGGTTTGTCAAGCAGAACTAAAGATAAATGAAGAAACCCGACCTGCTACAGGAGAGTCACAGCAAACACTGCTTACCTTTTTTTTTTTTTTTAAATTACATGCTTTTAATGGTTCGCATTCTCAGTTTACAAGGGGGGAACTGTGTAAATACAGCAGCACTGGAAAGCCCTGATTTGCCTATGGGAAACTCAAACGCAAGGCACCCGCTCTCCGGCATTTGCCTAGTCCTGATGGGAACTTCGGTGTTCCCAGGGACTGGAAATGAGCCACGCTTTTAAGAACTTTTAAAGAGAGATTTGGAAGCTCAGTTCCAGAAACTCATACTTAAGGAGAGGGAAGCATCTGGATATTGATGAGGCTTGCCTCCAGCTGATCGAGGGTCACTCTCCTCTTTTGGCACCAGCAGGCCGTGCCAGCGCAGTAGCATGGAGTCACACGAGCAGCTCCGGCTTACTGCGCACACGCAGCCGCGCTTGTACAGGCACAGTGCAGCCGGGCTCGTGCTTGAAGATAGCATAGCCCCGATCAGATTACCAGCAAGCTCTCTTTGTTAATCTTTGGAGGGTCTACAACGCGGGACCGGTTGATGCTGTGGGAAGCTTAGTTAGGATCCAGAGGTGTCCCTCTTCTCAAGTAAGTATGAGATTTTGTTCCCGAGCTTTGGCTTGTGTACACTTTAAAGGGAACCTGAGATGAACTAAATCTCAGGTTTTGAACTTACCAGGAGTTTCTTCCAGCCCTCTTGAGGCTGCTTGGCCGTTGGCCATCTCCCACGGTAGCTCCTGTCCCCCACTGGATGGCCTGGTACTCTGGCTGAGTTGCGCATGCCACCCCGTCCCCCTGTTACTGCACAGGTGCAGAATGCTCCTGACCACGAGCATGCTGCCAGGTTGCGTATGCGCAACAAAGTCCAACTCCTGTCCCCCACTGGACGGCCCAGGGAGATGGTACGGGAACGAGTGGCCTCCAGGGGGCTGGAGGAAGCCTCAGGTAAGTATAAAACCTGAAGTATAAAAGGTGAGATTTGTGGTGCCTCCGGGTGCCTAAAAATACCTTGTGTGCTGCAAATCACGGCTTTGCGGCAGCGCCTGCAGGGACAGTAGGCTAAGGTTGCGGGGGGCGCTAAATGTGAGGCACCAACTGGGAGGTTAAGGGTTAGGCATCGGTAGAGGGAGAGTAGGGTTAGCTTAAGACACAGTAAAATATAAGTGAAGATTACCTATAATTTACCATTGGAATAAAGTAGTAGAATATCAGTCATTTTACCGATATTTTACTAGCGACAATCCCCTGCAGCCTTTTTTTACAGGCGCCTTTTTACATACATGTGAATATCGGAACTAGAAGAAGGTGGCCTGGTCAGATGAGTCTCCTCCTTCGTAGGCTTCTAAATTACCCAGGTCTTGGTGTGATGGAACATGTGTAGGATAGGCAGGAAAAGTCTGAGCCATGGAGATTCTTTTTCAGATTTAAAGTGTACTCTTGGCGGAATAAATCAGGGCAGTGGAGTCGGTACAAAAATCTTCCGACTCCGAAGTTTATGAAACCTTCGACTCCAGGTACCCAAAATGACTCCGACTCTTCGACTACGACTCCTTAGTCTAATACTTACCAGGGCTGTGGAATTTGTACAAAATCATCAGACTCCTCAGTTTACGAAATCTCCAACTTCGGGTACCCAAAATTACTCAACTCCTCGACTCCGACTCCACAGCCCTGGAATAAATAATAAAAAAAACAGAAACGATACAGAGGTTTCCTTCTGGCCCCCCCACCGTTGCTTCATGCAAAATCCGACAAGAGCTTGTTGGCTACGTTTGCATGGCCGCGCTCTCCGTCGTGTATGAGAGTTGTGGCACTGCATTTGGGCAAGTACATAAGTTGCTTGTGCTACTGTGCAGATGCAGCCATACTCGGGCAGCCATGCTTGTGCACAAAGAGGAACGTGGTTACGATTTGAGAGAGTACAAGGTAGCGGCGGTGGTCTCTGGAAGGACCAGGAAAGTCTCTGTAGAACCCAGAGGCTTTCATCTTGGGTGAGTATCTGTTTTTTTGTTGTTGTTTTTTTCTCCCTACCTTGGCTTTTGCTTTAAAGGACTCAATTTTGCTGCTAACTTGGTGCCAGACCTCACAGGACCCCTTACTGAGGTCTTGTGGAGTCCATGCCTTGGCAAAGTCAGAACGGTTTTGGTGGCTCAGTGGGGGACCTGGGCAGTATTCGCTAGGCTAATCAGTGTGTATTGGCTTGTTTCATGTAAAGTGGCCAGTTTCTTTTATACCGGGCACCCCGGCAGCTGTTACTGGGCAGCTGATACTGATGCAGCTTACAGTAAGCGAACACGACACAGACATAATCTGATGTTATGTACATTCGCTGGTGTATATCCTGTTCGGATTTGGCTGCACAGGTGCTGAAAGTTTCTCTGCTTGTGAAATTTTATGGCCTATTCCCATCTGACCTGTTAGGGAATGCCTGAACATCACATTATAAACGGAGAAAATGGAGGTATGAGGCTGTAATGTTGTGATTAAGCTTGTGGAAAGCAGTGCAGTAAATCTTCCATGTGCCATCGCTCTGTGGCAGAATATTGCCTCACTCTGAACCCATCTACAATGCTTGTTTTAACGTTCATGCAGCATTGCACATTAACAAACGTGTACTACATCAGTGTATTCCCATTCATGTTGGTATAGCAGTAAGGAAAAAGCCTTTTCCTCCCTTCGTCCTCCAGGACGGCTCCTCCTAAGTCCCCCCTCCCAAATCGGAAACACCTTAAGAGAATTAAAATAATTAATTGATGCAGTATAAATCCCACCTCCTCACAATCTCCCACGTTTTTTGTTTGTTTCCTAGACCTCACCACGGAAGCACCAGGGAAGGTTGTTCGGTACTTATCCGTTAGCCGGGCGCATCCGGCAGGTGGCGCTGTTGTAGCGAATTTCATTCATGCTTAGTTAACGTAGTGCTGTGTGAATGGAAGCGCCGCAGGTGGCGCTAATTGCATTGATGCGGCACATAACAATAACGGTGTTAATGGGAACTAATATGTATTTCAAGTGGCCGGAACTGTTACTTAATGCAATTAAAATGAAGGCGGCGGCAATTTAACAGATGAAGCCGCCGCCTTCGTCTGTTCTTCGTCTTCTTCTCCCACTTTGCCCTCCTCTGGCTTCTATACAATGCTGGCAGCCTGCGGGGACATGCGTCTCCCCCCAGAGTCGTTCGTCGCGGAAGGGAATCCTGTTTGTTTTCTTGCGACGAACGACTCTGGGGGGACACGCGTGTTCCCCCCCCCCCCCCCCAGCTGCCAGCATGCTTATATGCATGCTTATGCATGCTTAGTTTATCTGCCAGCAGGTGTGCTTTAGGGCCCTTTTCCACTAGAGCGATTGTGATTGCTGAATCGCAAAATCGCAAATCGCTAGTGATTTTTAAATCGCTAGAGTTGTTACTTTATCATAGAAATCACGAGAAGTATTTTCCACTACAGTGATTCGATTTGGAAATCGCTAATCGCAAATCGCAATCGCTTGCTGAAGCGATTTTTACAATGATAATGCAATGCAAATGAAAATCGCAAATCGCAATCGCATAACAGAATTAATGAAAAATCGCAATCGCTGGTGTTTGTGATTTGTGATTGCTATTGCTAGTGGAAAAAACGCCCTTACAGATCCTGAATGCAATGCTACTTATCAGATAAGAATTATGTGCAGGGTTTAGCACATGGATATTCTGAATGCAATGGTGCATTTCAGATTGGAGTTATGTTCAGGGATTGGCACATAGTCTGAATGCAGGGTTCTGAATGCAATGCAGAATTACATGCAAAAAATATGCACAGAAACCTTCAGTTTGCAAAGCTAATTTTCAGATAACAATGGTGTGTAATAATTATACACAGACATTCTGTTTGCAATAGCAAGTGCTCTTTTCAGATAATGATGCTGGTAGCAGGTGTGCTTTCAGAAGATAATTTTGTGCAGGGAATATGCACAGAAGTCAAGCTATTAGCAGATGTGTTTTTACTTATGTGCAGGGATTCTGCACATAGACATTTGAATTGCAACACTGTTTTTTGCATATAAATAGATGCAAGGTTGATGCATAAGTTATTCTGATGGCAAGTTTGTTTAAAAAAAAAAAAAATTTAAAGTGCAGTGGCTGGTGTGGTGGTTGAGGGCTCTGCCTCTGACACTGGGGACTGGGATTAGTACCTTAGCTCTCCCTGTTCAGAAGGCCTACACCTGTTCGGTTGGGAGTCCTTGGGCGAGGCTCTTTGGAACTGCTGCTGCCTACTGAGCGTACCTTAGTGGCTGCAGCTCAGACGCCTTCCGTCCGTCGGGACAGATCGCAACATAAATGCTGAGGCAGCAATTCAGGATTCAATCCCAAGTCTTTTTCATTTGCAGTCCTGAGTACTTCCTTGATGGGTTACAAATGTTCCCAGGATCTTTATGAAAGAACATGATTTTAATAGCAGCAATCTGAGTATACAGAAGATATTTTCTAGCTTTACCTAGCTGTGAAAATGAAGGAAGACCTAAGATAATATGCAGGTTGTTTTACAACTGTAGAGTATTTAGGATGGATCTGCAGAAAGGATTGGATCAAAAACACATAGTTTTTCAGAGCAAAGGCGGTCACAGACAAGCTATGTCTTTCATTTTGCCTGTATTCCAGTTGTTGCTTATGCACAAGCTGTCTACAAAATATTTCAAACAGCAATTCTATGTCAGTGGTTGGATAGAGAAATCGATCTGGATGTCAGATCCAGTGACACTCTCCCTAAAAATGGACTTCTCAACCAAATCTGCAATCGAATGGATTATAAAATCCATTCGTTATTACGACAGATGCAAGACTCTGGAGTTGTACAGGGCATCTGAATCTCAATTAAATGCATGACAGGTGTGCTTCACTGGGGAAAATATTTTCTTTAATCTACTGGCAGTCTGGCGTACTCTCCAGAAATGAGAGAATCGGTTGGAAAACAGATTTGTGAATCTTCACACTGGGAATTACACTTGTGACTCAATTTAAACTAACAAGTGGGACTTATAGTCCACCCATAATCTTAAACTTCCTATGCTCAGACATTCTGCTCGGTAGCGAACAAGGTGCTTCCTTGAGATCAGCTTATCTCAAAGGAAGGGATATTATTCTAGCATGTAGGTTGAGTTGCAAACAACCATCTCAGAAATGGCGTCCGAACAAATAAGCTTGACAATTTGCAGCTACCTGGTTTCTGCTTGGAACAATTTTGTTAGTTTTTTCTCCAGAGAGTGTGAACACTTTTTTTTTTTTTTTTTTTTTTTTTTTTTTGCGGCACTGGGGGGAGCATACGTTTTTGTCTTTTCCCCCTTGAAGGGTACTTCGAAAAGGGATGTAGGATCAGACCACAGGTATTCTTTTTGCGTCAGACTGACCAAAACAGGTTTGGCATCTGCTGTAGCCCTACCTTTGGTAAAGGTGCCATTGTTCTTGCTGATCTTGGATGATCTTTGTGAAGCAGGGTCAGGCCATTTTATAGTGGCCTCTCGATATCTGAAGGCATGGTCTGTGTAAGAATTTATATGCTGCTTGCCATTGGCAACAGCACCACACACCTTTTGCTCCGGCACCAGAAACTCATCAGCATACAGGGGATAGAGCGGAGACAGCCTTCTTCACCTTTCAAAGGGCTTTATTAAAGAGGAACTGTAACGACAAAACGGCCCCTGGGGGGTACTCACCTCGGGTGGGGGAAGCCTCAGGATCCTAATAAGGCTTCCCACGCCGTCCTGCGTCCCTCGGGGGTCTCGCTGTAGCCCTCCGTACAGCCGTGACGCAATATTTACCTTCCTGGCTCCTGCGCAGGCGCTCTGATGCCTCTCGGCGCCGAAGTAGGCGGAAATACCCGATCACCGTCGGGTCTGCTCTATTGCGCAGGCGCAAGTTTCCGGCGCCTGCGCAGTAGAGCGGACCCGACGGAGATCGGGTATTTTCGTCTATTTCCGTGCAGAAAGTCGCCACAGCGCCCCCGCTGGAGCCAGCAAAGGTAAATATTGAACTGACAGTCGGCACAGTCGCCGGCTGTTCGGAGGGCTGCGGCGAGACCCCCGTGGGACAGAGGACGGCGTGGGAAGCCTCATTAGGATCCGGAGGCTTCCCCCACCCGAGGTGAGTACCCCCCAGGGGATGTTTTTAATGTTACAGAGTCTCTTTAAGTATTCTTGTGTTGGCATGGGCAAGTGACCCACCTCATTAATTAATAAGCCATTGCTTTATAACCTAGTTACAAAGAATGCAATGTTTTGTAAATATCGGCTTTGTTTACGGTGTCCGTCGTCTAACTGTCGGGGGCAGTTAGACCTGATAACCCATTATGTGGCCTTCCACCAGGAACATGTTCCTGGTACATGACTGTATCGTTTCTCTCCGAGAAACTCTGCTTAAAGAGACCCTATATCTCAAGTCTTTACTAGACTTCAGTACCTGAGACTAGAATTCAAGTATACTTACATTCCAACAGTCTGCTCATCCTAAAGTGAGGCTGTCATTCGTCTGAATTAGTAAGGCTATCACTATACAGACTCAGGGCCCGTTTCCACTATCGCGAATCCGCATGCGGATTCGCACAGTCAGTACAAGTGGATGGGACTGTTTCCACTTGTGCGTTTCCCCGCATGTTTTTCTGTGCAGAAAAAATCTGCAGGGTAGGGCCCTCAGAATTCGCCTGCGTGTGGAATGCAGGCGAATCGCACGCAATGTATTTAATGGGGAAATCGCATGCGTTTTCCCCATGCGTTTTTGCCGCGATTTCGCATGCGATTTCGCATAGGTATTAATGTTAATTTACACAGGCAGTGACATGGTTAAATTTGCATACAGCCTTACCTATGCGAAATCGCGGCAAAAAACGCATGCGGAATCGCACCCGCATGCGATTTGCCTGCGGTGATTCGCCGGCGATTCCGCAACGCTATAGTGGAAACGGGCCCTTAGTCCTTAGATGTTTGGTGGTGGTGACAGCGGCGGCCAGGTGTATTGGAGAAATACAGGCCCTATACATTTAACCACCATCCATGTCTGTCCTGAAGAATAGAATTGATTTCAGGTTAACGCTCTTATTTCTACGAAACTTAGGTCTGATTTCCACAAGGATCGGGGAATCTTTATCTTTTCCTTATGTGCTAATTTCTCAATTAAAAAAGAGGGAAATTAAGCTCACTGGATATGAGGGTGAAGCTACCGCATGGGCCTCTTAGGTCACATTCATAAAGCTCTATCATTTTGGATCTACCAAGAAATCAATCCTTGGCGTGGTCCTATCCTGAGAAGAGGTTATATTCTAACTCTCATTGGTCACCTATGGTGGAGGCAAGCAGAAGCCAAGAAGTATGGTTACCGGTAATTAGTTTTCCACGTAGCCTCCACAACAGATGGATATACCCACCTAAATCCATCGCTATATCTCCTACTGATTCAAGGTAATATTCAATGCACTCAGGATAGGTAGGAGGTGGTACTTATATTGCATCTTAGACTTCATGTCCCATTGGGAAGAACCAAGGACTGAGAAATTCAGCTAACCTTCTGATAGCCTTCGGAGGTTCTAGAACAGGAGTTCAGGTCTCTAGAGCTATGGTGTCTAGATGGATTAAGGAGGTTATTACTCTTGCTTACTCAGAAGCTCAGGTAATAGCACCTGCTCATATTACAGCACACTCGACCAGATCTTTATCGACATCATGGGCAGAAAGGTCGGGAGTCTCTTTGGAACAGATTGTCGGGCTGCGACATGGTCCAGGCATTAGACATTCGTTAAGCATTACGGAGTTAAACTCCTCTCCATTCAAGACCAATCTTTTGGTCGTAAAGTTCTGCAAGCAGTCATCCCACCCTAGGGTAAATTTCTCGCTAAATCTCAGGAGGGGCCGTCCTGGAGGACGAAGGGAGGAAGTGCCGGCTGCTTACCTGGTAGCAGTGTTCTGGCGAGTCCTCCAGGACGGCCGCCTAGTTCCCAACCCTGACTTTTAACTTTTATTTATAAGGGGAGTGTGGTTCATTATTCTTCTCTTTGCATAAACTGTGGGAGATTGTGAGGAGGTGGGATTTATACTGCATCAATTATTTTAATTCTCTTAAGGTGTTTCCGATTTGGGAGGGGGGACTTAGGAGGGGCCGTCCTGGAGGACTCGCCGGAACACTGCTACCAGGTAAGCAGCCGGCACTTTTCATTTTAACAAGGTATTCAGGATGGTCAATGAGATGCAAATAATTCCGAGTTGGTGCAAATTATGTATGTAAACGTGTGCGGCTTCAAAATAGACCAAACAAATTAAATCTTGGTTTATTTATTAATCGCATTTGGAATTTACATCTCATTTATCTGGCAATATCAGAAACACCTGATATGCTGCATGCTTGTTCAGGGTCTATGGCTAAAAGTATCAGAGGCAGAGGATCAGCAGGAGTGCCAGACAACCGGTATTGTTTAAAGCAGGGCTGTGGCGTCGGTAAAAAAAAATCATCCAACTCCGACTCCTCAGTTTATGAAAACACGATTTTGACTCCAACTCTGACTCTGGGTAACCAAAAATGGCTCTGACTCCTCGACTCCAACTCCTTAGTCTAATACTTAACAGGGATGTGGATTTTGTACAAAAATCAGCCGACTCCGACTCCTCAGTTTATGAAATCAACTACTACAACTCCCACTCCGGGTGCCAAAAATTGCCCCGCCTCCGACTCCACATCCCTGCTCCAGGTACTCAAAATTACTCCGACTCCAAAGCCCTGGTTTAAAGTGGACTTGAACTCTTGCACAGGACAGAAGGAAAACATGGAGAAATGCATTCTGTATGTATTAAGAGAGTTTAGTCTGTCTAATGGAAGCAGGTGTTTTCGTTGCCTGGGCTCTGACACCAGGCGTCCCCATAGCAGCAATGTTGTTGGGCACATAAGGGTATTTCGGGACTCCGGCAGTTGCCGGACTCCGAATTACATCTCTTCACCCCCCCACTCCCCCGGCTGGCTGTAATATCAACCAGGCTAGCTGTGGAATGTAGTGTGTAGGTGATGCCGAGGCTGGCCTAGCAACAAAGCTGCTGCTCTCCTGTACTTACACTTACATCACCTGCTTATGTCAGCTGATTCTGGCCCTGTAATCCGGGCTTTACAGTGCAATGAAGATGGCGTGAGGCAATAAAACATTTGTATTATTTCTTAGCTGTAAAAGAAAAAGCTCTACTTGCACCTCAGCGTGGTCATTCATTTGTGGGCAGAATTGTATTGTTTTTGCTTTTGTAGTAAAGATGTCTATTGATAAATGAGCAGTCCCCAACAACAGAACAGCTGCAGTGCCAATCGTTCAACCGACCTATGCAAAACTTTTATGTAGGAAACTAAATTTCAGGTACTGCCTTCTAGGCAGCAAGTGGCTTAATTCCCATAAATAGCAGTACGCAGCCCAGTTTCACTCCCTGTTCATCATACTGATAAAATGTGAGCAATCTTGCCAAATCACAGAACACCTCTGCTTTCTCGCGTGCTTCCTATTGCGGGTTCTGAGCAGGGGTAGTGCGGGTGTAATAGGGTGGCATCTGAGGGCAGGGAGGGGAGTGGCTTGCAAGAGGTAAAACAGTGCAGAGAGGAGTGAGAGGGTGCCAAGATACATTTATGTGGTGTGGCCTAAGCCCTTAATCTATTTTTATTTTTCTGCCACTAGCATTCTCTATACTGATTACAGACATCCTATATTTATCACTCTTCACTGTCTCCATTATTATTTGTATAGATAAGAGCACTAGCTTATTAACTGTTACAATGCAAAAAAAGTAAACGCAGATAAAGCTCCCAAGTAGGATAGGTACTATGTAAACCTATTTATCTCATCCGATGCCATGTCCATTCAAGTTGCAATTCAGCCAGTTCCTGCCAATTGAGCATTTTAAAACTGTTTTGCTAACTATAATCAGAGAAAAAGCATGTGTGCATCAACCAAGTGAACCTGACAAATCCGGCTTTGCAAATTTGGCCTATTGGCTAATCACGAGACATTGCTCATGCAAATAAGCATTTGCTTTCGCATGCCTAAATATGCAGGGTCAAAACCAAAAACCGCAAAACAATCGCCCTGCAGGAATTAGTTCATGCTATACAGCACTTTTCAGGGCCGCCACGAGGAGGCTTCCCATTGCCCCCATACAACCGGGGGGCCGCGGGGGTCCCAGGCACTCTCACCGCCTGGAACCCACACAGCGGCACCCCGGAGGTGGAGGCCAGGGGGTGCAGGCGATCTCCCCAGTGTGGCCAGCGCCGGGAAGAGCCGCCCGCACACACCTCCCAGAATTAAAAACAGGCACTTACCTCAACGTCCATTGCGTTCTGCTATATGCGCATAACCTGGGCGCGACACATAAGGGGCGGACAGGCGCAAATAGCCTGCTCCAGGGCTCTCGCCTCCTAAAACAAGCCACTCACTACCTGCCCTCAGAAGAAAGAAATGCAATGCTAACTATAATCAGAGAAAAAGCATGTGTGCATCAACCAAGTGAACCTGACAAATCCGGCTTTGCAAATTTGGCCTATTGGCTAATCACGAGACATTGCTCATGCAAATAAGCATTTGCTTTCGCATGCCTAAATATGCAGGGTCAAAACCAAAAACCGCAAAACAATCGCCCTGCGGGAATTAGTTCATGCTATACAGCACTATCCAGGGGCGCCACGAGGAGGCTTCCCATTGCCAATTGAGCATTTTAAAACTGTTTTGCAAGGAAGAGGATCGGAGTGCACCTGTGGGGTTGCATGTTCCAGGCCACTTCCCGATGCATATGGGCTGTTGGGAAGTGGTTAAAGGAACACTGAAGTGACATGAGATAGATATGTGCATGTATAGTGCCAAGCATAACTGGGCTGTTTTTTTTTTTTTGTTTTTTTTTTTCCTTCTGTGTCCGAAAGTTAATCAGGTCTGCAAGTGACAGTTTATCTCCAGTTGGGACCTGGTTGGACTGTAGCGTAACCCTCACTGATGTGGAGTTACAGCCATAACACACTTTCCTGGCAGAAAATGACTTCTGAGAGCAGGAAATAGATAAATAGGGTAAATAGTTGATAGAATTAGCTCTGGCATACTTCAATGAATGTCATTGGGCAGAGAAAATAACACAGGAAAAATTTAAAAAGTAGATTTAAATATTAAATAAATGCTGAGATATCTAAAAAGGTCATTTTTAGGAGGATAGATACAATTCTTTATATCTCAATAGTTTTTCACCTTGGTTTTCCTTTTGTTTTAGTTAATGTAGAGTGTGTAAAGCTGTAAAAGTTACATAAAATACACATAAGCATGCCAAAAGCAATGTGTGTTCTTAAAGGGGGTTGAAACTCTAAATATTGTTTTATTAGAAAATGTAAAGCATGTACAAGTATCCTGCGTCATTACTGGCCTCCTTCTGTGATTCTCCAGATTGAATTGCCTCTGCTGAGGTCTTTTATCTCTACGTGAACCTCAAAACATCTTCTCAGTTTAGAGTGCACACCAACTCTGCTCACCTCTCTGTAAACCAGAACATGCCAAAAGTTTGGAGACTACGGCAGTGTTCTCCCCAGACTCTTTTAGCCGAGTTCTCCACCTGGCTAATTTTGGTGGGCACCCCGATGTCATCGGCTTGCCCCCTCATCCTCCTCCTATACTGTAAGCAGAGTTGTACCGGCCTTGCATTCTCCCCCTGCACGCAACCTGGCTACTTTTCATACCACCCGGCTGGAAAAATAATAATGGGGACAACACTACATGGCCCAAAATGATCTATAAAAATCATTCTGTGCAACAAATATTTCATGTCTATACCTGGCTCCCGAGTTCTCCGAACGCTTGGTAAGACCAGAAAATTTTTGAAAGCATAGAGTGTGGCTAAGACCTCAGTAGGACTTTGTGTGAAACATGATTTTGTTGGTTTCTTTACAACTCAGAAGAGACTTCTGTAAGCTCTTGCTGGGCATGCTGTGCTGTCACAGACAATAGCTCCAAATGGGATCAGCAGTCACAGGCTTGACTGAACTGGGACACCGCTAATGATGGTCTTGACTTGACTGATAAAATGTTAATTGGGAAAATGGCAAACAAAGCCTTCGTTAATTTGATTGTGCTGTGTCCATTGGCTGAACGGGGCTTTTTTCTAGTTCCCATTGCTTTGCTGTAGCACCACTGTCCTCTATGGTGTTTTTGCATACTTCTAGGATGGACTGCCTCTGGGGAGAAACGCGAAGGAATGGTGTGTAGGGCTAGAGGGCACCAAGTGTCACCAGAACAGCAAGAGGGGAAATCTCTTCAGCGTAGGCACAAGCTAAAGCTGGTAATTACCTAATCTAACATAATTGTACGGTTTATGAATTGATACCTACATTCTATTGATTGTTTACTTGGTCTGCCACTATTAGTCACTATTAAATGTGAAATCTTAATTGAATCGCAAAACCGCTAAAGTATCACGCAAACACACAAGAGCTGTCACACGCCGGGATCTCACCGGTGACCGTTCCAAGGCCGGCTTCTGTAAAGACTAGGGTTACGTCTGTTAGTATCGATGGGAGAGGTGGGATGAGTTTGAGAACAATGCGCTCTGTGGTTGGGCGGACGTCCCTAAAAGATCATTAATGCTGGATCTTTAGGTGATGATTGGGGGGGCTCCCATGCATTTGCTAAATAAAGGTGCCAGGAAATTTGGGCTTCCAAACATAGCCGATGGTAAAATATTGGTAATCTTTACAGATCCTTTACTATTTTAGAAATGTACCAATATTTTACTGCAGCTAAACTTAACCCTGCTCTCACACCTAACTCCCCTCCAATGCCTAACCGTAACCGATGCCTAACTTTAAACACAACCCCCCACCTGGCGCCCAACCTTAACCATTCATCCCCCTACCTTTTCCTGATGCCTAAACTTAACCACCTAACCCCCCCCCCCCCTCCCCCCACACAGAGCCTCCTGATGCCCAAGCACCTTTTTATTTGTACCTCTTTGACTAGAATTAAAGAGACACTGAAGCGAGTGTAGTACAGCTAATAAATAAAAAATTAGGCGCAGAAACAGAAGTCTAATATTGTCTCCAGTACAGGAAGAGTAATGCTGGGATTACACGGTCCTTTTTTTTTTTTTTTTTTTTTTTTTTGTAACAATCCTTCCGATAGATGCCTTCGATGATAAAATTCCGACATGTCTGATGTTCCGCTCGATTCGTTTCCGCTCAATTTCTTATAGAAATCAATGGAAAAAAGAGAAGAAAAACGAGTAGAAGATGAGACTCGAGCAGAAAATCGAATGGCTAATAGATCGCGCGCTGAATCGCACGCAAAAAACGTACCGTGTAATCCCAGCATTAAGAAACTCCAGTCGTTATCTATGCAAAAGAGCCACTGAGCTCCACGACTTTTAAAGTCTTCTGAAGCTTGTTATCTCAACTGTTCGTCACTGTAATTTCTTTTTTCTCTCCAGAGGACAGTTCATAAAATCACTGGCCTACTCTGTAAAACCATTTAGAATGCGGAGTAGTGTGTATATTGCAAATATTAGAGAATGATGCAATGTTATAAAAATCACTAACTGAAAATAAAAATATGAGAATACTTTCTTTGCTACTAATGTTCTAGTAATTATCCTTACTACATCACCAATTCATGATATCATCTTTTTTTTTTCCCGCTTCCGTGTCTCTAAGACGCAATTAAGAAGCAAAATTTGGAACACATTTTCCATGTGAAGTGAAAGGAAGATTCTAATTGGTTGCCCTGGACAACTTCTTCTGGTTTCATTTCACTTGCCTTTGCAGACTGACCTCATAACATAGAATTAGCTTGTGTTGTGCTGCTGATGGGCATCCTGTATGCTGATACTATATACATTCTGGAATAAGGGAAGATTGTTGGAGATTATGGCTAATGGATCTGGTAGCAGTGTGCCTGTCCTGTGTTCTTCCTCCTTTACAGTGCCATACTTAGGTTGTTTGTCTTTTAAATCTCTTAACAGACATTTCTAGGTCTCAGCAAGATTAAATCCCTGTCAAGATTAAGAGGAAACAACCCCCCCCCCTTTTTTTGTGCTTATTAATCTCATGAGCTTGTGTTGAATCATAACCATCAAAGCTGTCAGCTTTCATGTACGTCAGAGCCAGGGACACTTCCATGTCTGCAGTCAGTTTCTGTTTGTGCGAATAAGTATCTTCCTAAGAACAGATTCCTCGCTTGCTTGTGGATATAGTGTGTGATGTGGATGCCTTTTCCAATTGTTTATGCATCATAAAGTGGTTGATTTACCTTTCCAGATCTTGTTAAATCTTGGTGGTGACCAGGTTCTGACATTCTTGAACATGTTTTGAATGGAACTGTAAAAATAGGTTACTAAAGGAACAAGCTGAAGAACGTGGTAAGATAGTGCCCTTTGTCCACAGATGCATGTTAGTAAAAGGCTAATATTTGTGCAACGCTTGTACTGCTTCAGAAGATCCTACATCTATAAAGGATCTGTAACGATTGTGGGATAACTCCGTGGTCAGCGCACAAAATGTGCGCTGACTCTGCGGAAGTCCTCCACAAGCGTGTCAAGATACTAGAACCCAGCTTTTGGTGCAAGCACCAGTAGAGGGGAATTCCCACCGGCAGATGGAGCTGTGGAGTGCAGAGGAATAAACCCTCTGCGCTGCCACAAATGCCAGATGGAAATTGTACGAAGAGAAGCAACACAAGGCAAGATAGCCCCCAAAGAGAGAGAGCATAGATACAGAATCAATGTGTGTCCACCAAACTAGTCGCCACCCAGCGACGGTGAACACACAATGGTGGAAACGAAGTGGGATCGCAATCGTAACACCAGACTGAGCAGGGCAGAGCATGAGAGTAGCAAAGGCACAGCAAAACAACAATAAAAGATAAGGAAAATAACAAACGCTAGCTAAACGCGAACACCGCACTCATTCGCAACAGCGAATGAGTTTACAGCGCGGTCTCCGCACGAAAAGCGCAACAGAGACAAGCATGCCACCCTAACTAGCCACAAGTAACACAAATGAGCATAAACAGACAAGACAGACACATGAGGTAGCCAGTAGCAACCGCTGCTCCAGCTTACACTCCAGGAACTCAGATCAGAAGGATCCACAGCCTCTACCGCTAGAGGCTAGTGCGATCCAAACAAGACAGACAGATGAGGTAGCCAGTAGCAACCGCTGCTCCAGCTTACACCCCAGGAACTCAGAACAGAAGGATCCACTACTGCTAGAGGCTAGTGCGATCCAAACAAGACAGAGCGATTCGCTATCAACCGCCGCTGGCGACAGCGCAATCGCGACAGACAAGACAGGACAGAATAGGCAGTACAAATAATACACAAACTGACTGCACTAACTAGGAATGCAAGGAGCACTCCCCAAGAATTTAAAATTGCGCAAAAGGTGGATCAGCGCAACACCAGGCCGCCTCCGAATGGCCTCCATCAGAGATGCGCTGAGCCCCCCCAGGAACTACAAACGCACCTTGAACCCAAACAGAAGCTCTGCATATACACCAAAAGCATGGCTGTTAAGTGGGAGCAGCTGACCAAAAACGAATTACATTAGTACATAGCAAGGAAATGAGCAGCGCTACTTAAAAACAGACTAGTGCCTACCTGCAAAAGAGTGCAAGCCCCACTTGTGGGGTCGAATACACACCGAGCATACACATGACCTGTCTACCACTAGAGGATTAACTATACTAAGATAGCAGTGGCTGACACTCCAGTTGAGTCCAGCGGGAACAAACCTCTATGAGCAGCAAAGGACTCTGGGATCACATGGTGTTTATACTGCAAGCCTTCCAAGGAGGCAGCTAGGCTGTTTGCATGACAAGTGTATGCAAATTGCCCAGCAGCAGAGCAGGTCTGAAACTTGCAAAGCACAGGCAGGACTTTTTTCCAGAGACCTGCAGCCCTCAGACTTAAGGAATGGACAAACAGCCGTCTGCCCGTGCAGACAGCTGAGCAGACCGTTACAGGATCCTCTCCTGAGAAAACCATAACGTGACTGGTACAGAGAATGACTGCTGTGACCCTGTAGGCCCCACCCCCCCAGAGACTGGGACCCCTGGCGGTCATGTGACCCAGTGTTTTTGCCCCCCGCCTGCGCCACCAGCTGTTGTTGTAGCACTAAAGCTGCATACTCACCTCCCCACACGGGAAGCAACATCTCCTTGACAACGAGCTCTCCCTGAGCCATGTTACGGATGGCGGGTATCCGTGAAGTTACACAAAAGGCACAAACAATACTTCAAGTGATCATAATATGCACGTGAGTCATCAGGGATCTTAAAGATCCGATCTGCGGTGACGGTTGTTATCTCCACTCGATGTTAGCGTGATCGGGCACCTGTACACGTTTTGCGAGATTGCAGAAATGACCGCTCATGCAAAAATCGACACTTGTGGGAAAAATCGTCTGAAAGATCGTAGGGGAAGTATGGACCTTTTGACAGCCTCCTTTAAGTTCTAGAAGATGTACCAAGTAAAAAAAAAAATCACAATTTTTTTCCTCAGTGATTGTGCCTTCTCTGTGTAATGCCTGGTACACACCACACAATTTCTCATCAAATAAATGGGTGGAATTGATTATTTTACAAGTACGATCTGTTTTCCAGTCGTTTTTTCTGATCATTTTTGCATAGAAAAATAGATCAATAAGGCCTACCGCCCGTTATTTAACGGGCCCTAAGGTCTAATACTGAATAAAATGCTAACTGTCCTTCAAAGCTGCTCACAAACGAATGTCCTTTCCATAGTTCAAATCTAATATTACACTCTAGGGCCAATGTAGGGGTGCGAAGTCACTGAACCTACTAAGTATGTTTTTGGTTTAAAGTAGTTATCCGGGATAAATAAAGTAAATAAACTCTACTTACTGGGGGCTTCCTCCAGCCCCAAGCTCCCAGGACGTCCCATGACGTCAGAACGACCTGGAAGTCGCTCTGTACATCGCCGCTCGTGCAGGCGCAGTACAGAGCAACCTCCAGGTCGCTCTGACGTCATTACCGGGGACCGGGTCGGAGCTCCGGCGAACGGCTGCGGGGAGAGCTGCGGGGTGGGACGTCCTGGGAGCTTGGGGCTGGAGGTAGCCCCCGGTAAGTAGCGTTTATTTATCCCGGATAACTCTTTTAAGGACTTTTTTTTGCAAATAGTAGGCAGGCTGTATGTGATTGGTGACCTTTTATCTGCCAACTGCTTTCCTTGCATTGAAAGACATTGATGGCTACAATTACTAGGAAATGCCTAATGATGTTGATCCAGGGATTTTATCTGATTGCCATCTGGAGTCGGGAAGGAATTTTTCCCTTTTAGGGGCTAATTGGACCATGCCTTGTAAGGGTTTTTTTCGCCTTCCTCTGGGATCAACAGGGATATGTGAGGGAGCAGGCTGGAGTTGTACTTTGTACTGGTTGAACTCGATGGACGTATGTCTTTTTTCAACCAAAATAACTATGTAACTCTGTAACTGGCATTTATTTGGCCAACTCCTGTTTTGTACCTCTAAAGTGGACCTGAACTCTTACACAGGACAGAAGGAAAACCTAGCGACATGCACTCTCTGTGTATTTAGAGCGTTTAGCCTGTCTAATTACCCCCTCATCTGTGACTCATCACCACCATAATTTGATCTCTCAGCTATGTCAGCTCAGGAATCTCCTCTGCCAGCAGAACAGCTAATTTTAAACACAGGATATTAACCACTTACTGCACCTAGTGCAGTATATCTATGCCCTGGAAAACTTTATATGAAGTCCCAGGGACGTAGATACTTGTCTTCTGCTGCGGGCAGTTGCCGTGTGCTCCCGCGCGGGTACTCGTTGCCGCCTGTTAGAGGGGAGATGAATGAATGGTAACGCAGTTCTCATTCATTAATCTAAGTTCCCGTGTCAATGATCGCCGGCATCATTGAGATGCCTACATCATTGTATCTTCCGATGTAACACATCCACACATTACTTCATATTCACGTACTTCCAGTATGCGAATAGGAAATACTGCCAAGGACATTTTTGTGGCCAACTATTAAAATTGCACCTAAATACACTTATTTTAATAAAAATACCCACACTTACAATTAAAATTACTCTGCCCCCCCCCTCCCCCCCCAAAAAAAAAATTTAAGAGAATACATAAATGGCTACCTTAGATGCTGAACATATTATGTTTTTGTTTTTTGTTATGTAGGTCAAGAGGGTATACTACTGTTATTTATTTTAAATTTTTGGGCTTGTAATTAGTGATGGACGCAGAGCTAAAAAAAAATGCACCTTTATTTCCGAATAAAATTGGTGCCATACATAATATTAGGAAAATATTTTAAACGTTGCAATTACTGGGACAAATGATTAAATAAAACGTGTGGATTTTACCCACAGTATAACGTTTTATTTTAAAACTAGAATTGCCGAAAACTGAAAAATGCATTTTTTTTCTTCTTCCCATTAAAATGTATTTAGAATAAAATAATTCTTATCATAATGTACCTCCCATTATTAGCGTACATTAATACACAGGTTACTTTTATCGTTTGTGTGTACTTTCATTTTGTAGTTCATTTTGCGTGTAGTTAGATGGCTTACCTGGCAATACATGCTAGTGGCTTTCCCTCCTGAGATGCCATTATATTGTTGGTTGCCTTAGCAGTGCCCCAATTAGTGGCCTGGGACATGCACCTCATTAGTTCAAAGCACATGATTCTTTGTAGCGGCACTCCCAACGCTTTTGACTTTGCCTTTGATGTAATTGTCTGTCTATTTTCCCCGGAGCGGTAACAGCGCTTCATGCTAGAGAAAATACATTTGACAAAGCCACACAAACTTCACTTTAATGTATTGTGTGGTACAAACTGGAGCCAGCTGAATGTGACACATTTGTTTATTCTTCCCATCTTAAAGAACAAGCGGCACCCATGCTAACCTAGAAATAAAAAACATATATAAGTAGATAAATACTGCTTCTACTTACATAACAGATGTATTGTGCTATCCACGTAATGATTCCTGTGAATTTTATAAAGGAAAAGCAGAAAATCATATGCTAGGCAGTGGCCATCTTGCCAAGTTAATGCTGACATATCCTCCCTGACTCTTGTTTTCCCCCTCCCTTCTCTTGCTCATTGTGTATTCATTAGCTGCCCTCCTCCCAGAGTCTTCAGACACTCCCACTGAGGTGTATACTACGAACTGCTCTGTCTTATCCTCCAATCGCTGAGTCAACTCGGCCTTGCTTGTAAACACAAGTGATCAGAGGGTTTTTATGATAAGCTGGGCAGGGAGATAAATGGAAGAGGAGGAATATATTATAGATAAAAATAACTCCCAGCATTCAACTCTTTGGCACTAGGGCCAGTGCTCCTAAAGTATGTGATGACTACATACCATAACAGCAGAAAAAGTTCAAGTTTTGAATGCAGCATTAGCATCTTTATCACTTAATACACTTATGGTGACAATACCACTTTAAAGATGCTTGCGCAGAGATGCTTCAGGTCTGTAATTATTGTGTTTCCATCATTTCATAACAAAAACATTCTTAGTTGAGTTGAATAAAAATCCGATGGCAGCCTTCATATTCTTTTCCACAAAGGGGTAAAGAGGCGCCCAGAGATTGATAAAACTAAGTTAAAAACACTTAAAGAAAGAGGAAGTGGCTTACCTCAATGTCTTACCTCATAAGACAAAAAAAATGTTATGTAGCACATGCAACAAGTTTCGTGGGTCTGAGCCCGCTTCCTCAGACTGTTAGGTTGGCAGATTTGGCATCTATTTTGACAATTCAGAGCTGGTTGCAAACTGAAGGGAATACTTTAAGCCATAGACCCTGAACAAACATGCAGCAGATCAGGTGTTTCTGACATTGTCAGAGCTGACAAGATTAGCTGCATGCTGGTTTCTGGTGTCATTCAGACAATACTGCAGCTAAATAGTGCAGCAGGGCTGCCAGGCAATGTGCATATATGTTAAATAGGACAGCCTCTATATACCTTTTACTTTAGTTGTCCTTAGTGTTTTTATACTACTTTACAATAGTAATCGCTAAGGGCAGTCTATTTATAATTATCTTGTACAAAGCAAATTACACTCCAGCATGACACTCTGTTCTGCTGCATGACCAGTAAATGATATGCAGCATGATCACTACATGATATCCTGCATGCTGGAACATGAATGAGTGTGCTGTGCGCTGAGCCAATTTGTGATCCTATTGCCACCCAGCCTGGCAAAGTGCTGAGAGCAAAACTTGGTTAATTATTGCTGTCAAAAAGTTACAAAAGTCATTTCCACATTTGGTGTCCGATAGCTGAGCCCTTTCCTTTCATCCTTGGTGGATCGAGTTTCCTCTGTCACCAGGCAAAAAAGTTATTACATGTACTTGCAAAAGCATTTTGTTTTGAAGGACCACTATTGCGAAATAAGTAGGCAGTTAAAATCTGACAGAACCGACAGGTTTTGGGCCAGTCCATCTCCTCATGGGGGACTCTCATGATTTTCTTTTTCAACAGCATTTCCTGAACAGCAGTTACAAAGTCTACCTGACCAAATAGTGTGCAAGAGAGTAGGGAGGCTGGCTGGTATCTTACTATTTTGGCAGTTAAACTGCTGTTCAGGAAATGCTGTTGAAAACAATGAAAACTCTTAGAATCCCCCATGAGGAGATGGACTGGCCCAAAATCTGTCGGTTCTGTCAGATTTTAATTACCTACTTTTTTCTTAGTAGTGGTTCTTTTTAGAAGAAATAGATTGTAAATATCCATCTTTTATAGGAGCATCTTGAGAATCCCTGCTGTGTATACTAAACTCAGCCAAGACTGCCCCTAAGGCATTGTTCCTATCCTTACGCCTGCACTAGAAGCCTTTGTCATGTCCCAAGTCTCTGATTGGTTGCTGCTGAATTGGCCGCCTGCTAAATACTGCACACACACTGGCAGGTGGACAGTCCACCACCTTTCGCCTTTCGGGTATCCATAGCTCAAATATTTAGTTCAGAAGGGGGCTAAAGGCAGGAGCATGATTGAAGGCCAATTCACACTTAGGGCTCATTTCCAAGGGCAGTTAAACTGTGTGCTCAGTAAGCAATTACCAGGCAGCAGTGAGCAGTTGTAAGCGTTTGAGAGGCATTTCACTGCCTATCAACTGTCCATGGAAAAGAGGCCCTAGTCTGTTCTTCAACCATTTTCCATAGCGAATATGGACCAATTAATATGTAGAGCAAGATCAACAAAGGAGGATCCGCAATCACAGCGAAGTAGTAAAAGCTGGTATTCTTTATTGAAAAACGCCACAAAAATGACACATATAGGACCACAGAATGACTGACGCGTATCGGGCTCAAAATCTGCCCTTAATCATAGTCATACAGATTCTGAAAGAGGCGGGGACTTTATAGCAGAAGGAGGGGGGAGGGGAAAACCCCACACCCAGTCGTCCTAAAAAAAGCCACAACCCCTTAAAAAGAACAACAAACATCTTGTAATGAAAGACAGCTGAATGGCTAGATAGAAATAATGCATCATTACAAAAGTACAAAAATGTAGCAAAATTTGTAAAAAAACATATACATGTTAAAATTTCATACAAAAAGTACAAATAAATAGAAAAACTGGCAACTGAAAGAAAGAAAAATCTTTCTTAACTGTCATATACTAAACTGATATCCCAACGGGTGTTTAGACCATCAGGAAAGCGGGTAACCATGCGATGAATCCAGAAAGCCTCTCGTTTAAGGAGAAGCTTCTGGTGGTCGCCTCCCCTAAATGGGGAGACCACTCTTTCCACACCCTGAAATTTAAAGGAAGTCATATTCCCACTGTGACAGTTCTCAAAATGCTTGGAAACAGCAGATTTTTTAAAAGTGTTCCAGCTAGTCGCACAGTAGTGCTCACCTATCCTCGCTCGAAGATTGCGGGTGATGCACCCCACATACTGAATGTGACAGCTGGTACACGTAATAACAAATTGTATGTTTAGTATCACAGTTGATATACTGCAAAATGGGAAAAGACTTGTTAGTGGTATATGAAAAAATAGAAGTACCTTTATGATGACACCTGCAATAGTGACATGTGGTAAAACCACAAGGATAGGATCCTACTGTTCTTAACCAGGTCGGAGTGCGTATAGAAGCCGGAGACCTAAAAAGACTGGGAGACAGGATGGACCCTAGAGTGCGTGTTTTGCGAGATGAAAAGCGGCACCCTGCATCCAGAACTTGTTTTAATTTGAGATCTGAATGTAAAACTGGGAGATATTTTTTGATGGTGTCAACAATACTTTTATATTCCAAACTGTATTCTGTCACAAACGTGACAGAACCCTTCCCTGTTCGTCTTTGTCTGTCCTTATTGTTATCCAAAAGTTCAGTCCTGGATTTTTTAGCCACTTTATTGCGACTGGTTTTTAAATGCTTATCTGTATAGCCCCTCTGCCGTAACCTACACTCAATCAGACTGCACTCCTTATCAGCACTCTCCAAAGTGGAGCAATTGCGAATTGCTCTGACAAATTCACCTGTCGGTATGGCATTGATAGTGTGTATAGGATGACAAGAGTTGGCTAAAAGAATAGAATTACCCGATGTGGGTTTCCGAAAAGTACATGTAGAAACTGTATGTGATACAGAATCACCTGTCAATGTGAGATCTAGATAATCTATCGAAGTTGCATGAGTGTTCATAGGTAAAATCAAATTTAATTGATTGTCATTAAGGTAATTCAAAAAAGACTCCAAGATGTCGGGAGGGCCCTCCCACACCAACAACAAATCGTCTATATATCTGCCATACCATTGTATATGGGAGGCAAAAGGGTTGTCATCCCCAAAGATGCGGAGCTCCTCCCACCAGCCCATGTATAGGTTGGCCAGGGAGGGGGAAAACTTCGCCCCCATAGAAGCTCCGCATCTCTGGAGATAAAATTGAGAATCAAAGACGAAAAAGTTGTGCGTGAGGAGGTACTCAACCGCTAGGAGCAAAAAGGACTGAAGTGAAGAATCAAAGAAAGAAAATGTGGTTAAATGGAAATCTAGTGCTTTTAAGGCTAGTACATGAGGAATAGAGGAATATAATGAAGTGACATCTAGGGTCACCCACCGGGAATTGCAATTCCACCTAAACCTGTCAAGACTGGAAAGAACATGTCGGGTATCTTGAAGGTAACCCGGGAGTCTCGCCACTAGGGGCTGGAGGTGTGCATCCACCCACTCGCCCAGGCGCTCACCCAAGGAGCCAATACCAGCAACAATTGGTCGGCCCCTTGGGGGAACGCCCGGTTTGTGAATCTTCGGGAGATGGTGGAACACAGGGAGAACAGGGTGCGATGGACATAGAAACTCCGAGAGTCGCATAGTAAGCACCCCCGTGCTCACCCCACGTTCCAACAGCGCCCGAAGATCACAAAGAAACTCTTGTCATCCTATACACACTATCAATGCCATACCGACAGGTGAATTTGTCAGAGCAATTCGCAATTGCTCCACTTTGGAGAGTGCTGATGAGTGCAGTCTGATTGAGTGTAGGTTACGGCAGAGGGGCTATACAGATAAGCATTTAAAAACCAGTCGCAATAAAGTGGCTAAAAAATCCAGGACTGAACTTTTGGATAACAATAAGGACAGACAAAGACGAACAGGGAAGGGTTCTGTCACGTTTGTGACAGAATACAGTTTGGAATATAAAAGTATTGTTGACACCATCAAAAAATATCTCCCAGTTTTACATTCAGATCTCAAATTAAAACAAGTTCTGGATGCAGGGTGCCGCTTTTCATCTCGCAAAACACGCACTCTAGGGTCCATCCTGTCTCCCAGTCTTTTTAGGTCTCCGGCTTCTATACGCACTCCGACCTGGTTAAGAACAGTAGGATCCTATCCTTGTGGTTTTACCACATGTCACTATTGCAGGTGTCATCATAAAGGTACTTCTATTTTTTCATATACCACTAACCAGTCTTTTCCCATTTTGCAGTATATCAACTGTGATACTAAACATACAATTTGTTATTACGTGTACCAGCTGTCACATTCAGTATGTGGGGTGCATCACCCGCAATCTTCGAGCGAGGATAGGTGAGCACTACTGTGCGACTAGCTGGAACACTTTTAAAAAATCTGCTGTTTCCAAGCATTTTGAGAACTGTCACAGTGGGAATATGACTTCCTTTAAATTTCAGGGTGTGGAAAGAGTGGTCTCCCCATTTAGGGGAGGCGACCACCAGAAGCTTCTTAAACGAGAGGCTTTCTGGATTCATTGCATGGTTACCCGCTTTCCTGATGGTCTAAACACCCGTTGGGATATCAGTTTAGTATATGACAGTTAAGCATCAATATCTAAGATGGCGCCGGACTCGGACGCCACGGCCACAGGGCTCCGGCCTTTTTCACTTATTTGAGGAGTCTCTCCCTCCACTCACCTCTGGCTTCACATCTCGCGCTGGGGCAATGAGGCGGAGGACAGCGGCGGAGTCAATATGGCCCTGCAACAGCCACGGACCGTGGGTGGGAAGGGAGGCGTGAGGATCAGCTGGTCGGGAGCTCACGTGCAGCATGAAGCCTAGCAAGCACGGAGCTCCGCTGATCTGCCGCCGGACCATCAGGGACACCTTCCGCGCCGACCCCACACAGGAATTGAAGGCCCGACGACCAGGAAGCTCCTAGGGGAGAGGCCACCATCCTCCGCACACTCCAGCCACGGAGGATGATGCCATGCAGGCCTCCAGCGGGTCGGTGCGCCTGGCTGCACAAACCGGTGGCGGGCCGACAGCTGATCAGCTGTTCGGGATTCCTCTTTCTCGGGCACTGGCACTTTCGGTGCTGCCCGGCTGCTACCCCGAGCCAGCCCCTCAGCCACCACCACTCCATGCGGGCAGGAGGCCTGACCACCGCCGCTTCCTGCCGGAAGGATCTGCTGAGAGGCAGGTGAGAGGATCAGCTGGTCTGGAGCTCACATGCAGCATGAAGCCTAGCAAGCACGGAGCTCCGCTGATCTGCCGCCGCTGCCGCCGGACCATCAGGGACACCTTTCGCGCCGACCACCCGCAAGACTTGAAGGCCTGACGACCAGGAAGCTCCTAGGGGCGAGGCCACCATCCTCCGCACACTCCAGCCACGGTGGATGATGCCATGCAGGCCTTCAGCGGGTCGGTGCGCCTGGCTGCACAAACCGGTGGCGGGCCGACAGCTGATCAGCTGTTCGGGATTCCTCTTTCTCGGGCACTGGCACTTTCGGTGCTGCCCGGCTGCTACCCCGAGCCAGCCCCTCAGCCACCACCACTCCATGCGGGCAGGAGGCCTGACCACCGCCGCTTCCTGCCGGAAGGATCTGCTGAGAGGCAGGTGAGAGGATCAGCTGGTCTGGAGCTCACATGCAGCATGAAGCCTAGCAAGCACGGAGCTCCGCTGATCTGCCGCCGCTGCCGCCGGACCATCAGGGACACCTTTCGCGCCGACCACCCGCAAGACTTGAAGGCCTGACGACCAGGAAGCTCCTAGGGGCGAGGCCACCATCCTCCGCACACTCCAGCCACGGTGGATGATGCCATGCAGGCCTTCAGCGGGTCGGTGCGCCTGGCTGCACAAACCGCTGGCGGGCCGACAGCTGATCAGCTGTTCGGGATTCCTCTTTCTCGGGCACTGGCACTTTCGGTGCTGCCCGGCTGCTACCCCCGAGCCAGCCCCTCAGCCACCACCACTCCATGCGGGCAGGAGGCCTGACCACTGCCGCCTCATGCCGGGCCTCGAACGTGGTAGTGGGTCCTCACCAGCCGTGGTCCCCAGCCTTACCAGGGTCATCTGCCCCTGCCGAGGCCCGTGTCGTCCACCACCCACCAGGTCAGCCGGCTCCACCACCCACCACTCAGCCGTGAGGTCCAGCGGTCAGCCTGCTCCATCACCCATCATTCAGCCTGGAAGACTGGCGATTTACACCCGGCGACCTCTCCACAAGGGATGGACTCTGTGATGGACTCTGTTTGGACTGTTTTGTGGGACCCTGGGATGCTTTTTTTCTTATCCTGCAACCCTGGGGGGGACTCTGTCTCTCTGTCTTTCTCCTCTTGCCCTGGTTCTTTCTCTCTTCTTCCTCTGTTCTTTCTCTTTCCTTCCTAAGTCTCTAGCTATTCCTGCTGTTTCGCTCTCTCTTTCGCTGTCCACTCTCTCCAGGACACACGGCGGGGCGTCTGGAGCTGCTGCGGAGCTGAGCGAGGGCCACCGGCTGCTCCCCTCACACAGCTCTCCAGACTCCCCCACGCGTCCGGCATTATAGCTAGTGTGCTGTATTTATAGGTATATGCTACTTGTACTACTGTACCTGACTGTACATGTTGGATTGCATGCATGTGTTTGTACCATCTCCGACCCTGTCTGAGCCAAAAATAATTCCGGGTACAACCCCCGTTGTACTTGGCGAAATAAACGTGATTCTGACAGTTAAGAAAGATTTTTCTTTCTTTCAGTTGCCAGTTTTTCTATTTATTTGTACTTTTTGTATGAAATTTTAACATTTATGTTTTTTTTTACAAATTTTGCTACATTTTTGTACTTTTGTAATGATGCATTATTTCTATCTAGCCATTCAGCTGTCTTTCATTACAAGGTGTATGTTGTTCTTTTTAAGGGGCTGTGGCTTTTTTCAGGACGACTGGGTGTGGGGTTTTCCCCTCCCCCCTCCTTCTGCTATAAAGTCCCCGCCTCTTTCAGAATCTGTATGACTATGATTAAGGGCAGATTTTGAGCCCGATACGCGTCAGTCATTCTGTGTGGTCCTATATGTGTCATTTTTGTGGCGTTTTTCAATAAAGAATACCAGCTTTTACTACTTCGCTGTGATTGCGGATCCTCCTTTGTTGATCTTATTTCTGGCTTGGCTTGCCTGATCCTGCACCAGTGGAGTGTTTGCCTCTTGGGGGTTCCAGAGCGTTTGGCCTTCCATTCCAATATGTAGAGCAACCCCTTGCTTTCACATAGTCTGTTTGTACCGGATGCAGGAATGCCCATTGTGTTATTGTGACAGATATTCTGATGAAACCTGCATTGTACTGGATAGGGTGTATTGCCATTTTTGTAAGGATATGGCCTCTTTCTGCTCCGCAGACACTGACCACCTTCAGTAGACCTCCGGAGTAGGTACAGTGCATCGATTTGTGTGATGCTACATGCACAAAGCTCAACACTGCATCCAGCAGTAGAAGGCTAGCACTGGCAATGTTCCAGTCAAATCTGCTAAAATCTAATCTGTATCGAGTGTTCTCCCAAGAATTTTTTTTTCATCCGGGTGGCTTGAAAAAGTAGCTGGGTGGGGCCCAGTGGGGGAAGGCAGGGCCGGCACAACTCTACTTACAGCATAGGATGAGGAGGCGAGCCGATGACAACCGGGTGCTCACCTAGATTAGCCAGGTGCAGCCCACGGCTAAAAGGATGTTGGGAGAACACTGGGTATCAAATGATACAAGGTATATACATTATCAAAATTTGATGATCAATATTCAGTTAGGGAAATATCAGGAAAAAAAGATTTTTCCCTCGTATCCTAGCATATGCTTGGCATTCATCGGCAGAGAAAGCCTTCCTTATAGTATGTAGTCACTAGACTAGTTTGTGTGGTGTTCTGCTTTAAGAAAACATAAAGAAAATGGAAACCTCTATAGCGCAATATGAAGTTGTTGCTATTCTTGTGGCTAGAATATTTAATAACAGTAATACTCTGTTTATTATTGATACTGGGCTAACTTTGAAGCTTTTTTGGGGGGTGAGCGAATTGAGTTGTCTTTTTTTTTTTTTACGTACCCTCTGTTAGGTGTCAGAACTCTTTGTTGGTCTTATGCAACGGCGTGGGTGTGTTTACCATCAGAGCACTGCTGAAAGCTTGTATCTGTGGGGAGTTTATTATGATTGTGGTTGTTATCAGGGTGATTCAGTAACTTACTGCTGTAGCATCTTTTTTTATGGTGTTAATGGGGGGGGGGGGGGCAAATTGCACATTAAACTAACAATTCGAAATGGTGACGTTAGAAAACGCTACAAGCCTGATTTCTCTAGACAACAAACTTCTGTTATTGTTTTTATGCGAATGCTTTGTGTTTCCCTTAGTCCAGGTTTGCTGAGTTTGCACTCTCTGACCTGTGTTTGTCGCTGCTGCAGCTGGATTTTCAGGACCTTCAAAGCCGGATTAGCTGATTAGTGCAGTCCCAACAGGCAGCACGGTTACTACAGTAAGGGTGGCCATACACTAGTCGATTTTGCCATCAGATTCGACCAACAGATAGATCCGTCTCTGATCGAATCTGATCAGAGAGTGATCGTATGGCTGCCTTTTTGCAAACAGATTGTGAACCGATTTCAGCCTGAAACCGTTCACAATCTGTGGAGGTGGTGGTGCTGCCGCCGCTACCCCCCCCCCCCCTCCGCATACATTACCTGCTCCGCCAGCGCGACTCCCCTGGTCTCTGCTGTCTTCTCTGCTCTGGTCTGGTCTCTGACATGCTCCGGCACGCCCTCTACTGTCTAAACTTCCTGCCGGGCAGGAAGAAGTGAAGCATGCCGGAGACCAGACCAGAGTGGAGAAGACAGCAGAGAACAGGGGACTCACGGCGGCCGGAACAGGTAATGTATACCCGCTGTATTGCGTCGGTCGTCGGGCATTCGAACGCCGCTATCGACGCACTCCCGACCTGACGGAGATCGAGAAAAATCTTCCGCACGGATGAATCAACGGGAACGATCGATTTCGGACGGAAATCGATCGTTCTGTCAGTGGTGTGCGCGGCGATTTCACAGACGATTTGATCACTGTGATCGAATCGGCCGTATATCGGCGGGAAAATCGTTAGGTGTATGGGCCCCTTAAAAATGTTTGAAGCCTCGCCTTCTAAGAAGACATTTTTGTAAATATTGTTTTTAAATTGTATTCGGAAATCTTCCTACGTTATCTAATTCTCTCTAGTTTGTGCCATGTATACTTGGCCTGTGACTGAAGTTATTTTACCAGCAGCATGTTTCTTCAAGACCTTTGGAGACTTAAAGGACAACTGTAGCGAGAGGGATATGGAGGCAGCCATATTTTTTTCCTTTTAAAGGACTTCCGAGGCCAAAAATCAAAATTTTGATCAGTACCTGTCTCTTTTTCAAATCCATGGGCAAGTTCCTCCTCGCCCTCCGCTCTGTTCCGCCGCAAATGTATTCTTTTCTTTGCCCCCAGGTCGGGGCCCGACCCCACTGCACGAGTTGGCTCGTACTCCTCTCGCAAGATGGCCGCCGATCAGAGCCGCGGCTGCGCAGTACATATGGAGGCAAGTGCGGCTGCGCAGCTCTCCACTTGCAAGATGGCCGCCGATCAGAGCAGCGGCTGCGCAGTACATAGGCTGGATGGGGGGCGGAGAGCTGATCGGCGGCCATCTTGCGAGTGGAGAAAAGAATACATTTGCGGCGAAACAGAGCGGAGGGCGAGGAGGAACTTGCCCATGGATTTGAAAAAGAGACAGGTACTGATCAAAATTTAGATTTTTGGCCCCGGAAGTCCTTTAAGTAATCCCACTTACCCGGCTATTCTGCGGATCTTCTGCCTCTAATACGGTACTTTAAGGCTTTTAAGTCACAGACCCTGAACAAGCATGCAGCAGATCAGGTGTTTCTGACATTATTGTCAGATCTGACAAGATTAGCAGCATGCTTGTTTCTGGTGGTGTTCAGACACTGCCAAGCAACGGGTATGGTTTAAAAGGAAATAAATATGGCAGCCTCCATACTCTTCTCACTACAGTTGAGAGAAAAAAAAGTTCTTTGTAGAATTAAAAAGTGGGTAGGGTGGGTGCTGCCTAAAACCTCCCTGGCGGTATGATTAGAGAGAGATTTTTTTTTTTTTTCCCAAAAGCGGTGCAATTTTTTCACAAGCTTTCAGACCCTAAAAATCATACCGCTTTATAGATCTGTGGCAGCTCTGCATATTCCACACCCCCGATGGATCCTGCTCGGGATTACTGCTCTGAACTGCCGATTTCCGTCCCAAGCCTGACTCGGGATTACCGCTAAGGAGGTTAAAGGGAACCTGCAAGGCGTGACTTGGTCATCATCAGATGACGGGACCCAGTGTTGCCAACTCATCCCTTTAATTACTGACACATATGAATTATACAGGTTTTGGGGCTAGGTAGATGCAGTTAAAGCACTGATTATGTGCAAATAGCCCCAGAACCTGTATAACTTAGATGTGTCAGTAATTAAAGGGATGAGTTGGCAACACTGACGGGACCACTAGCACCCACCAGCACACCTCTACGGCACTGGATGGAATTTTGTTCACTGCTGTTCAAGATGAAGTAGTGCGCCTTCAATAAATTACACCAGGAAGTTAGTGTGCCGGACTCTAGTTTGCTTCCTCTGCCTTCGGATTGAAGGAAACCTGAAGCGAGAGGGATATGGAAGCTGCCTCATTTATGTCCTTTTACACAATACCATTTGCCTGGCAGTCCTGCTGATATCTTTGGCAGCAGTATTGCCCGAGTCACAAACCTGAAACAAGCATGCAGTTATTCTTGTCAGATTTTTGTCAAACACCTTACCTGTATGCTTGTTCAGGGTCTATGGCTAGAAGTATAAGTGGCAGAGAATCAGCAGGACTGCCACGCAACTGGTATTGCTTAAAAGGAAATATGGCAGAACCATATCTCTCTCTCTCCTCAGGTCCCCTTTAGCAAGCCTGTGTTTTTCTTTTATCAAGGAGATGTTCAGGCTTGCTTGTACAGCCATACACAGTGCTGGGTTTGTTCAGACTTGGACACCCTGCATGAAACGCATTCAGAGCTCTGCTGTAAAGAGTTGCACTATCTAGATGGTAATGGGATGTTTTCTTCCATTAGGATGCTTTGAAAGCCCGCATTCTGCCGGCTCACACAATGAAGTGAAGCATGCCGTGCTGCTTTGCATTTTCAGGCTAGTTGAATAGTGCTCATCAATGAAATTGTGCAATGCTGCCATTCAGGTTGAGCCATAGACGAGAATGAATGTACTGTTTCTTTCTTAGTATTACACTAAGCACAGCGAGCTGAGTCCAGAACAGACAAGATTTCCCAGGAAGACAGCATGCTGAGTGACGGCCAGATTAGAGATGGTACGGATGTCACTGAACACCTGTTTTGTTGGTTTTTCTTTTATCATGGGCGTCTGACCTGTTGATATTAGGTGGGAAGGTTTGTCAAGACATTGCATGGACAGTTTGCCACACCGTTTCTACCTCTGTTTCTCTTGCATTTGATAAATTGTAAAGGCAGGGCTGGGCAAATCCCAGGAGGCTTTTTGGGGCCTGTAAAAATCTTGGAAACAGCGGTTTGTGATTGTTTTGGGTGACGATCCAGAGTGTGTACAGGTATCCCCCAGTATTCTCAAACTGGTCACTGTCGATAAGGCCCGGTTCACATTAGCATTTTTGCGAACAGGAACGTATACTGTACAAACGAAACGGATGTAAAAGGATCCAATGTTAACCTATGGATCCATTCACATGCGTCCATTGGTATGGCTACGTTCCGATCCACGGATCTAAAAATTGCTGCAAGCCCTAATTTTTTCGAACCTTTCTGCCTAGCGGATCGGATCCGGACAAAAAAATGCATTGGGGCAATGGAAAACTGAACGTTTCTTCACACTAGTGAAGAAACGGACCATTGCACGGGGGATGGGGGCATGGACCAACGTGAACCTGAGCGACGGGAGGGTGCAGCGGGCGGGTGGGTGAGAGAGGGTTTATACATGCCTAATCTTCTGTAGCAGCCGGCGGTAGAGGCTTCCGTCTTCTTCTGTGACTAGTCACATGACGCTGTGTGTGGTCACAGTGGAAGAGGAGGAAGCCTCTACCGCTGGCTGCTACTGAAGATTAGGTATTTATTTGCTGAGTGAAAACTGATCCAATCAATCATTGATCAGATCCGTTTTCACTGTGCGAACCGGGCCATGGACAGAGCCATCTGAATCCGGTGAAGCAGAGACCGGATCCGCTCACTGGATCCTTTTGGCTCAGAACGCTAATGTGAACCGGGCCTTAGACATATAGGTGTATGGTGGGACCCGTTGCCTAAAATGGATCACAAACTATTCTATAGCAAAAAGTTTTAGAGGCAAAGGATCAGCAGGCCTGCCAGGCAACTGGTATTGCTTAAAGCGTATCCGAGATGAAAAACTAACTAGAACAAGTAACTTGTCCATATATCTAATCTAAAGTTTAGATAGTGTACATGGTAAATCTAGCTGCAAACTGCTTCAACAGTATATGATTATTACTTCTTGAGTTACAATGAGAGCAGCCATGTTTTGCTTGTGATCATTACATACAGGCAAGCTGCTCTGCATCTCCAGCCCTCAGCCTTTGAAAACTTCACTCCCCTCTCCTCCTCTCTACCTCTGAAATCTCTGGCTAGTAACACCTCCTCCTCTTGCACAGACTGAGCTCCCATAAACCCTTGCTACTTTGGACTCAGAGTGCCTAAGCGCTGGAGAGGCTCTTTTGGCGAGGCTTGTTTAGTTTATAGGGAATTGGGGTATTAAAGCAAAAAAAAAAAGTTCTTTACTCGAGGAATGCCCTATAAACTATGTGAAAGGAACACAATTATACAAACTATGTGAAAGGAACACAATTATACAGTGACCAGGCCATTTTTTACAATTAAGCACTCTGCAGCTGTTACAGTTTATTACTCGGCCATACAACTTAGCAGACAAATCTTGCTTCCTGTTGGTGGGATCTCATTGCTGCTGCAATTTGTATTTTTTTTTTATATTTATTACGATTAACATTGTTGTGTTTTTTCTTTTAAATAAAATAAGATTTTACACCTCCCCCGATCCATTCACTATGATCGCTTCTCATAGGCATTATCCTATAGGTGCGTACACACGCACTACATAAGCAAACGACGGATCCGTCAGACCCTCCCGCTGGGCGGACATTCAGCAGACAGTAGTGCGTGTGTACGCACTGTCGGCGGACTGATGTTCCTGAATGATCCGCTGAGCTGTACAATGTAAATGGCTGTTGTTTCTTTTGCTAACAGCCTGCCAGCCATGATCAGGGGCTGGCAGGCTGATCATGGAGCTCCGCATCTCGTCAGCAAACAATCGTGCATGTGCACGCATTCCCTGCTAATATCCACCCCCAGAACTTGGGGGAGCCACTCTAAGACCACCAATTGGCGTGAGGCCGTCGCAGAGCAGATAGAGGACATCCAAGGTGAAAATAAACTGAGAAAAACATGTCTTTCAAAAAATTACTTTTTTTTAGATATCCCAGTTCTACTTTATATTTAAATCTAGTTTTTAAGCTTTTTCAGGGTCTGTGACTAAAAGTATTGGAAAGAGAGGAGCAGGACAATCAAGCAATGTGCATAGTTTAAAAGGAAATTAATATGGCAGCCTCCATATTCCTCTCACTTCAAGTGTACTTTATGTCCACCGGAGATGAGCTGCTGGTCATTCCCAACAATGTACTAAGCTTTTTCAGGGTCTGTGACTAAAAGTATTGGAAAGAGAGGAGCAGGACAATCAAGCAATGTGCATAGTTTAAAAGGAAATTAATAAGGCAGCCTCCATATTCCTCTCACTTCAAGTGTACTTTATGTCCACCGGAGATGAGCTGCTGGTCATTCCCAACAATGTACTATGTTGGTCAGCTTCATTAGGGGAATAGCCATTTGCTGATTCAGTACCTGGACAGATATCCTCAAGTACTTAAAGTACTCTTTGCACGTATATGGAATTATCTGTATTTGTGGTGCTTCTGGCTGAATCAGAGTTAATTTCATTTCACAAACTGACGATGTTGGTTTGAATTACTGTTTAAATTGTTCCATTGTTTTTTTTTTTTTTATAATATTCTTTCATAAGCGCATGTAATTTTGTGCAACAGCTTATCTCATACATCTGTAGCCATGTGGTAAACAGACAGCTAGTAATTACCATATTTCCACTGGGATCTCATTACCTTGTCATGGGAGGTTAGTAACCTGAAAAAAAGATTATCGGTTTAATGAGAGCTTTCCACTCTGCTGCGTTAATTCTCTGCTCTCTCAACGAGGTTACTAGAGAACAATACGCCAGGCTCAAATCCTATTCCAGCTTGCTGTACATCTCTAGAGACATTTTTGTTCCACTTAAAGGACAACTGTAGTGAGAAGAATATGGAGGCTGCCATGTTTATTTTCTTCTTAAACAATACCAGGTACCTGGCAGCCCTGCTGATCTGTTTGGTTACAGTAATGTCTGATCACACCAGAAACAAGCATGCAGCTAATCTTGTCAGATCTGACAATGATGTCAGAAACACCTGATCTGCTGCATGCTTGTTCAGGGACTGTGGCTAAAAGTATTAGAGGCAGAGGATCAACAGGGCTGCCAGGCAACTAGTATTGCTTAAAGGGATATAAATATGGCAGCCTCCATATCCTTCTTGTTACAGTTGCCCTTTAAAGTCATGACATGTATATAAGAACTGGTAATTTTTGGCTAGGAGGGATCTTTAATAATTTAGTAAGCATTCAGTTCGTATTTGGGGAAATGAGAATTAACCGTAAACATCCGCAGAATACTGGTTAGTTCAGTAGGACTATGAAATCAGTGTTGATTTGGATAATGATCATCTGATTTATTCTTTAGAAATTACTACATCTAGAAGATGATTGAAAAGTGGTTTAAACGTTTGTCTGTGTTAATAGTCAGCACGGTGACGTGGTTAGCACCAGGGCTGTGGAGTCGGTACAAAAATCTTCCGACTCCTCAATTTATGAAACCACGACTGCGACTCCAACTCCGGGTACCCAAAATAGCCCCGACTCCTCGACTCCTTAGTCTAATACGTAACAGGACTGTGGATTTTGTACAAAAATCATCCGACTCCTCAGTTTATGAAATAAACTACTCCGGGTGCCCAAAATTGCTCCAACTCCGACTCCACAGTCCTGGTTAGCACTCTTGCCTTACAGTGCTGGGTCTGCAGTTTTATATCCCAGCCAGGGCACCATCTGCATGGAGTTTGTATGTTCTCCACGCGTCTGCGAGGGTTTCCTCCAACAACCCAAAAACATACAGATGAGTTAATTGGCTTTCCCCTAAATTGGCCCCAGACTACGATGCACACACTACACGATGCATACATAGACGTAGGACAATGGTAGGGGATTAGATTGTGAGCCCCTCTGAGGGACAGCGTGACATGACTATATACTCTGTACAGTGCTGCAGAAGATGTCGGGGCTATATAAATATTATGGGTTTTTTTGTTCATAGAAATGAGTGTGTATAGTAGTAGTAGCTTATAACAGGACACTTTCGGTTTTAAAGCAAACGTGAAGCGAAAATAAACGTATGAGATTAATTGTATGTGTAGTACAGCTAATAGAACATTAGTAGCAAAGGTATGAGTCTCCTATTGTTTTCCAGTGCAGGAACAGTTAAAAAACTTAAGGTGTTATATATGCAAAAAAGCTTCTCTGAGCTCTTCAACTCAATGGAGGTCAATACATTCCTGTTTTCTGAAGCACTAAAACAGCCAAGAAGCAGGGAGAGATAGGTTGAGAAGGTTTTACTGCAGGAAAGTTCAAAGGGTCATTACCTCTGCTTTGTTTTATAGCTTAAAGAGACTCTGAAGTCTCAAAAAAAAAGTATTTTTATTTAACAAATATGTTTAATATCTTAGCCCTAACTAAACCGCTGCATTCCTGCCGCTGTAAACTATCTAAATCCCCCCAAACTCCCCGGGGGGCAATCTGGGCAGCGCTTCTGTGAGAGGCAGGGCTATGAGCCGCAGCTCTGCCTCTCGCAGTAAAAATGTCACCATATGATAAATGTCAGAATGTAAAAATTAAGCACTCTTGTTGATCATTATTTTTCATTGGAGTTTGGCCCAAAACAAAAATTTCCAAAGATTTTCAAAGGTGACTAAATAACTTTTTAAATGGGGGAGTCCAGTTCGGTCGACGGAATAATACTTAAGTAGCCATTTCATTATCTCTGTTATGCGGAACTGACAGCCCTCTCATGATTATACTCCCCTCTCCATAGAGCACAACACGACGACTGACAGAACAGTGTTATTTTTTCAAATAACCCTCCAGGACAGGTGCTACATATGTTGAGGGCGGAGCCCATATCTCATATGTATCACCTGTCCTGGAGGGTTATTAAAAACAGCATTACCAGGTAAGCTAATTTTGGTTTTTTCAAATAACCCTCCAGGACAGGTGATACATATGAGATATGGGCTCCACCCTCAACATATGTAGCACCTGTCCTGGAGGGTTATTAAAAACAGCATTACCAGGTAAGCTAATTTTGGTTTTATGGGAAAAGGCCATTTGAAATGATAAAGAACAGTTTTTCAGACTGCCATTATTGCTTATATGTATGGCCTGTAAATTGTGGTAAATATAATGAAGGTGGCCAATGGTGATTAGCCACTCAATATGGCAAATGGTTGATTTCTTCTAGATCAGTCAGCCCTTGTCCTTTAAAGATTAAAATTACAGATCAGCTTTGGTAGATAAAATTACCTACATTGGTTAGTTTATTGATAATCTTCCAGGGGTCAAAGGGCTACTGGCAGATTTGATCGAGGTGATTGAATCTGCAGGAAACGTGAAATGTTGACTGGAAGGGACACCTTTTTTATAAGGTGAGCAAAGCATACCCACTAACCATGGCTGGATAGTGTACTATGCCACTGACACAGACCAAGGTTCCAAATCTCTGCTCTTCCTTTTCACTAGGCCTGCACATATTCAGTGAGGAGACTTTGGGCAAGACTCCCGAACACTGCTACTGCCTATAGAGCGCGCCCTAGTGGCTGCAGCTCTGGCGCATTCAGTCCGCCAGGAGAAAAGTGCAATATAAATGTGCTTTATCTTGTCTAAAGCCTAATACACAAGGGGGATTTTCTAGGGATCTCTGTTGCCCAAAGGATCATCAGATCTCCCTTCTCAGATCCCTGCCATGCAGGAGAGCATCCTGGCTAGTGACACGTCTGTTGCTATGCAGGCGGTGGAGGGACGGCAAGCCATGGATGGAGTGAATCCTAACGAGTGGGGGAGAGTTGAGCGGTGCTCGGGTGTCGGGGAGTGCTAAAGATCTGGCATGCGGTACACTCGCTAGCTGGACTCCTGATTCTCATCTATGATGGCCGTTATCGTCCGCCACAGCAGAGTTCAGACCAGCGTGTGTATGTAGCTTTATTTGATATGTAACAGATAGGGACCACCTGACACATGCTTGGTTTATCAACCGAAGTGTGAGAACTAGTGGTGTAGCACTTACAGGAATCCGCCATCACCCTAGACATGTATGGACAACCAGCATTGCTGTACTGAGAATGGCACATTCGGCTTTCAAAAACAGTTCTGTCGATTTTGGATTTGGAGCGGATCTGATTTATTCTCTCCTGGCCTCGGCATGAACTGCCTGGGTGTTTGGCATGGTTTAGCCATCCTTGCTTGTGGGTTACGTCTAGACAGCTCAGCAGCAAGCATCAGCAACGGTTCAAAAGGAATGGTCCAGAGCAGCTTCATGATTTGTGTCCGCATCACATTTCTGCACTGAAATCCTTTATCTCATGCCAAGGAAGTGCACTTCAAATGTTGAGCTTTCCCAGCCCTTGAGCAGGGTTCTGTCACAGCAGGGACCCCGTCAAATGATGTCTTTGTGTTCATGTTGCATTCGGCCCCACTCTGTGCTCAGGAGTGTCTGGGTGATTAAGTTGCTGTACATGCTGTTAAAGTGTTTTCTCCCAAAACTGTGTCTACGGAAACAAATGAGTTGTGTTATTTCATATGAGATGTTTAGTGACTATCGGAGGCTCTTGAGCTGCTTTTTAGGAGTGCTTTGCAAGCTGGTATTCAAAGCAAACCTAATCCATCCATTTTACTTAAAGGGAACCTAAACCATCGTAAATGAAAAGCGCTTCACTTACCTGGGGCATCTTACCAGCACCCCACAGCTGTCCTGTTCCCGCGCCGGTCCTTGATCTGAGACACAACTATGCGCTTTGAGTCCTATGGGAGAAAAGCGCTTTACAAATGTTATTGTATTATGTATTATTATATTACCGATCCTCCGTTCCCCCGCTGCTGCTGCTAACTGATGAGTCAGCGGTCGCCTGTGCAGCCCTGCTCGCGTGCATCCTCGTACATGTTCACGCCGGTGAGAGCATCCTCTGCATTACGGGGTTTTCTCTTAACTACCTTAAGACCGCGTTACGCCAATGGGCGCAATCACGGCAACAGCTCCAGGACTGCCTAGCGCCAATTGGCGTCAAGTCCTGAGGCCGGCTACTGCAGGAGATAGAGCGTGCATGCATCTCCTGCTTGGAAGGCGGAGCGCCGCTCGGAGACTGTTAGATGGCGGGACACGGCTGTCCCCCTGGGGCACAAGAGAGCGATCGGCTCTCATAGGCTGAAGCCTATGAAAGCCGATCACCATGATTGGCTGGCTGCAGGGAGGGAGGGGAAAAAAATATTAAACCATACAATTTATTATTAAAAAATAACAAATATTTATAAAAAAATAAACACAGAGGGAGCGATCAGAGCCCACCAACAGAGAGCACTGTTGGTGGGGAGAAAAGGGGGGGGGAGAGAGGGAATCACTAGTGTGCTGTGTTGAGTGGCCCTGCAGCTTGGCCTTAAAGCTGCAGTGGCCTATTTTGAAAAAAATAGCCTGGTCTTTAGGGGGGTTTAGCACTGCGGTCCTGAAGTGGTTAAGCTCCTCCCGACATTAACACGTACGTGGATGTGTGCGGCCAAGGCCTCGCAGCCGCAGTGGAGCGCCGACTAATAGAAACTAAGGGGGGGGGGGGCGAGGAGGTCCGTTGAGGACTGGCGCAAGCAAAGGACGGCTGCAGGGGGCTGGTAGAAGCCCCAGGTTAGTGAAACGCTTTATTTACAACGGATTAGGTTCCCATTAAAGCGGACCTGAACTCTTGCAAAGGAGACAAGGAAACACAGAGAAATCCATCCTGTGTGTGTTTATAGAGAACAGCCCGTCTAATTCTCCATTCTCAGCAGGTATTGAGCTAGTGTAATTTGAGCTGTCTGCTGACTGTGCCGAATTCTGAGCTAATATGTAAAAACGGGAGGTTAACCCTTTTTGTGCTTCCAGAATATCAGGAAGTAACCACTCTGTCTAATCTCAGTAGGAGTCTTATAAGCTGTAACAAGGAAATGATTTTCTTAAAAGGTTATGTGGTTGCTTATCTTTTAGAACAGAGGAAGGTCTGAGTTCAGGTCCACTTTAAGCACTGGTACCACAAGGTGTCTGAAGATGGATGGTCCCTTTCCCTGTGTCCAGAGAGCATTTTCAAATCTCAGGTCTGCATTGAACTAAACAGAGCCTTGATTTCTAACTTGGGAGCTTTGCTTAGCCTTTTCCTGCAATCTACAAACTAACCTGCAAGAACAAACCTTTCATTTATCGGGCAAGAGGTTAAGTCAGAAGCCAAGACTTCTTGCACTATTTGCCTTTATGGATTTTGGGCACATACTGTAGTATAGGTTATGCAGCTTTAATGGAAACCTGAAATGAGTGATATAGAGGCTACCTTATTTATTTCATTTTAAACAATACCAGTTGCCTGGTTATCCTGCTGATCCTCGGCCTCTAATACTTAAAGCCATAGATCCTGAACAAGCATGCAGCAGATCACGTGTTTGACAACAATCTGGCAAGATTAGCTGCATGCGTGTTTCAGGTGTGTGATTCATACACTATTGCAGCCAAAGAGAGCAGCAGGGCAGCCAGGCAACTGGTATTGTTTAAAAGGAAATAAAAAGGGCAGCCTCCATATCGCTCTGTTTGGGTTCCTTTTTTCAAAAGTACAAGCACTCTGTGGTACCCGAGCATCAGTGACAGTTTATACGTTTCAAAGTAACCATATCAGTTTTCTCAGAATCCTTAAACATTTGTGAAATAAGATAACTGCATCCTGTGTGTCACTATCTGCATACATTCTATGTGACATGCCTGACATCATTTTCTCTTTTTTTTAGGGCGCCAATGCCTCGGCTTTAGAGAAAGAGATTGGTCCGGAACAGTTTCCAGTCAATGAGCACTATTTTGGTTTAGTAAATGTAAGTGAAACTCTTTATGATAAAATAAGAGCGAAATAAAGTTTTTTTGTCATGTTGCTGTACTGTGCCTCTGTACTTGTACTGTGTCTCTGTACTTGTACTGTGTCTCTGTACTTGTACTGTGTCTCTGTACTTGTACTGTGTCTCTGTACTTGTACTGTGTCTCTGTACTTGTACTGTGTCTCTGTACTTGTACTGTGTCTCTGTACTTGTCAGTCTGCACAATGTGTAAACCTGTTGCTTAATAGAATACCGAGGTAATGTGACATGAGATAGACATGTGTATGTAAAGTGCTAAGCACACAAATAACTATGCTGTGTCGTTTTTTTTTTCCATCTGCCTGAAAAAGGTAATGAGGAACGAAAGTGCGTTTCTCTCAATTTGGTATCTGGTGGGACCATAACGTCCCTCGCTGATAAGGAATTATAGTCATAATACACTTTCCTGGCAGAGAACCGCTTCTGGGGCAAGGAAGAGATAAAAAGGATCAATAGTTTATAGATTTTAGCTCCTGCATACTTCAATGAATGTCATTGATCTGAGACAATGAAACAGTAAGAAGATTTAAATATAACATAAGCTGGGATATTTAAAGAGTAACTGTCAGGCTGCAAAAGATAATTTAAACCTCTATTCTCCTGTGTTAAACAGTTTAGAAGGAAGCCAAAAAGGCAATACTGAAGTTAAAAATCTCTTACTTTTGATGTGTGCTGAACAGCAAGGCTGTTATTCCCAAGCTCTTAAAAGGACGAGAGGCCGCATAACATACTGCAAAGCATTCTGGGGCTGCTTCTCCCCACCTTGGGTCCTCCCCTCGGCTGCTAGTGAGAAGTTACAGGCTCATGTTACAGCAGCTTGTAATGCAGTCCAGCTCACAGCACTGAAAAATCACAGGGCAGAGTATACTGCATGAGTCCGCTATTGTTCCTTTCCACATGGCTAATTAATATTCACTGCACAGTAGTGTTGTCCATTAGGATCTTTTTTGTGAGTCGAATCATCAGGAAGCAGGGAGGACATGACGACACAATTGGCTTCATAGGAGACAGACAAACATGGAACCTGCCATGAGCTGTCAGGAGCATCATTCTCTGCAAATACTATATAAAAATTCTGTGAAATCCAAACGTGGACAGTGAAATGCATATGTAATGTAAGTACAGCCAATATTTAGCTACTGATGTGTTTTTTTTTCTCTGAGACCTTATACCTAACAGCTCCTCTTTAAAAAAAAATAATGTTAAGAGGAGGATAGATATATTTATCTCATCAGTTTATTTTCACCTCTGTATTCCTTTAAAGAGGAACTGTAACGACAAAACGGCCCCTGGGGGGTACTCACCTCGGGTGGGGGAAGCCTCAGGATCCTAATGAGGCTTCCCACGCCGTCCTGCGTCCCTCGGGGGTCTCGCTGTAGCCCTCCGTACAGCCGTGACGCAATATTTACCTTCCTGGCTCCTGCGCAGGCGCTCTGATGCCTCTCGGCGCCGAAGTAGGCGGAAATACCCGATCGCCGTCGGGTCTGCTCTACTGCGCAGGCGCAAGTTTCCGGCGCCTGCGCAGTAGAGCGGACCCGACGGAGATCGGGTATTTCCGTCTATTTCCGTGCCGAAAGTCGCCACAGCGCCCCCGCTGGAGCCAGCAAAGGTAAATATTGAACTGACAGTCGGCACAGTCGCCGGCTGTTCGGAGGGCTGCGGCGAGACCCCCGTGGGACAGAGGACGGCGTGGGAAGCCTCATTAGGATCCGGAGGCTTCCCCCACCCGAGGTGAGTACCCCCCAGGGGAGGTTTTTGTTGTTACAGAGTCTCTTTAAAGCCTGACAAAATTCAAAACTGAATAAAGTAATTTTCAGTAGCTATCAGCATAAGTGACTATCTACAAAGTAGAGAAGCAAAATGCTGGGTAAAATACCCTTTTCATGGGCCAGATTTCCTTGCCACTGCAGTATAGATTGTCTTTCTTACTTTGCGTTCAACCGCTGGGTGAGTGACCTTATGGCACACAAAGTAGGCAGAGCTATAGATATCTGACTACAATTCCCAGAATTCCAGGAAAAGTTTGCATTAGGAGGTGGGACATGTATTCACAGGAAGTAGATGTTAGACCTCATATCCAGTAACAGGAAATAAAAGGCTCTATATTTAAGCTGGTATGACTAGCAGCAAGCATAGATACACAAAGGATTTTTCAACTTTGAAAAGCTTAAACATTTCTACAGGTCTGATGCTGGGCATCATCTGTGTGCACTGCTCACTGACCCCGGAGTAGCTTCAGGGCGCCATTGGAACATAACGAAGGGGGGGGATGGAGGACAACGGGGAGAGCGGCGCGACGGGTAGCGGCGAATCGGCGGCGAGCGGCGGCGTTTGCGTACTACACGCAACTAGCAAAGTGCTAGCTGCGTGTAGGGAAAAAAAATTATGCAAATCGGCCCAGCGGGGCCTGAGAAATCCTCCTGAGCAGGTTACCCCGAGCTGAGCTCGGGATAACCGGCAAGGAGGTTAATTGTGATAGTAAAATATTAGTAATCTTTACTGATATTTTACTATGACCTAATACTACTCTCACACAGAACCCTTCCTCTACCAATGCCTAACACTAAGACCCCCCCCTGGTGGTGGCTTATTATTCCAATCGAGAAAAAACATATATCCAGGCACATCGCCTCTAGTTGGGACATTAAATAAGTTAAGGAAAGGGAGGTGCTGAAGGGGGTGTGGCCAGAAAGTTAACTAAAATCAGTAATCCTTCGCACTCTTGCATGCAAATGTTCAAACAAATGTTTTTGGTTTTTTTGTCAGCATGCACACAGCTTATGCTGGTGTATGTGCATGGTGCGCATGGATGCATTACGTTAGCTCCTTTGTACGATTGGTATGATGCGCTATCTGTCCCAGGAGAGGACATCCGGATTTGTGCTCCTAATCCCTTGATAGGTTTGATGCAATTAATGTTTGCATGTCTGCACTAGTTCGGATTCCTACATCTACATGGGTACTTCTGCGCAGTGTAGGTGACTAAGCATAAGAATGCATTCTTCTGTGAGCTAAGGCTACATACACACTTGAGATAAAAGTCTTTGGAAAAGGCAAGATCACAGACCAACTTTACCCCATTCCATGTAGTATGAGTGCCATACTCTACACAGTCTATTCTATTGAGCTGAACTCCCCATCAGATAAAAATCTTTGCAAGATGCTGCACACAAAGATGCTGTACACATGCAACAGATCAGTATCTGCAAAAGATCTGTTCCTGCAAAAGATCCGTTCCTGCAAAATGCATTTATAGTCTATATCTGCAGATCCTCACACACACCTTGTTTAACAGACATCCATCTGCAGATGAATGAGGATCTGCAGATATCATAGATATCATAGACTATGAATGCATTTTGCAGGAACAGATCTTTTGCAGGAAAGGATCTTTTGCAGATACAGATCTGTTGAATGTGTACAGCATCTTTGTGTGCAGCACCTTGCAAAGATTTTTATCTGATGGGGAGTTCAGCTCCATAGAATAGACTGTGTAGAGTATGGCTCTCATACTACATGGAATGGGGTATAATTGGTCTGTGATCTTGCCTTTTCCAAAGACTTTTATCTCAAGTGTGTATGTAGCCAAAGACCCCGGCTTTTAACTTAGCTGTAAGGATGAGTGAATCCGTGAATGCATTTGTTTGAACATTTGCATGCGAGAGTGCGAAGGGTTACTGATTTTAGTTATTATTACAGTCAGACATCAGAGTTTTAAAAGGACATTTAGTGAGGCAGAGGAGCTGTCCAATAGCTGGAGTTGTCTGGGCTGGTGGCCATTTGAGCTGCATGATGAGGAGGGAAAAGAGAAGTTGAGGAGATGCTTTCTGCTAATTGACTCCTCAGGAGATGGGACAGTTCTCTCCCCATAGCCCGAGGCAAGTGCCAGTATATTGTTGTGAACAAATAGCACTGACAAATGTAACTCCATCTTTCCATTAAGTTATAAGAAGGTACAAATCAACCCAATGGTTTTGTTTGGTGTTCAGTGTAATTTTAAAACTAGACTCTGGGGAAAACTAGCCTGCAGATGGAGGATTTCTCAATGTGGTCATTGCAGCCTGAAGATAAAGATTTTTGTTTTTAGAGGCAGTTATGTGACAGACGGTTCTAGTAAATTAGTGGCCTAGCATATGATGCAGTCTTTGCCCAGCTCCACCTGTCCTGGCTGTAAAGCCATTATTAGGCAACAACAAGTAATATATGTCTGCGACTGCCAGTGATTCCATAGCCAGCAACAGGAAAGGGAGATGCTAAGCCAAGCTGTCACATGACTGATTTTCCAGAGCAGCAAATTAACATATCTTGTCAAGAACAGCCGTGGCTGAGGGGTGAATCTCCATGAGGAGTTTATCTTTAAAACACTAACGGAAAATTTTTTGTTTTCTGCTGCCTCTCCAGCCATTTATAAAATGGTAAAATAAAACTTTGCCTTCATATCCTTCAGATTTGATCATTTGAATCTGCTGAAAATCGATTCCTGGTGGATTCGGTTGATGGCTCTGCATGGAAGAATTTGCACAATTGGCAGCGGATCGGGAGCTTGCTGCTAGCAAGGTTCAATTTTAAAGGGATACTGTAGGGGGGTCGGGGGAAAATGAGTTGAACTTACCCAGGGCTTCTAACGGTCCTTCGCAGACATCCTGGGCCCGCGCAGCCAATCACCGATGCTCCGGCCCCGCCTCCAGTTCACTTCTGGAATTTCTGACTTTAAAGTCAGAAAACCACTGCGCCTGCGTTGCCATGTCCTCACTCCCGCTGATGTCACCAGGAGCGTACTGCGCAGACACAGGCCATACTGGGCCTGCGCTGTGCGCTCTTGGTGACATCAGCGGGATCGAGGACACGGCAACGCAGGTGCAGTGGTTTTCAGACTTTAAAGTCTGAAATTCCAGAAGTGAACCGGAGGCGGGGCCGGAGCATCGGTGGGTGGCTGCGCCAACACAGGATGTCTGCCAGGGATCGTTAGAAGCCCCGGGTAAGTTCAACTCATTTTCCCCTGACCCCCCTACAGTATCCCTTTAACGTTGCAGCAGCGGAGCTTACACTATCCTGTCTGTTGTGCGTCTTCTATCCTCTGCTGGGCTCTGCTTCCTGACTCTTCTCTCCTGGGCACTTGTCTCATGTCACAAATGCAAGAGGGCTCTAGTGGTCACCTAAGGTTGGTGCCTGTAGTGTTAGGCCTCTATTGTTTGTCATTGGACACAGCCCCCAGGGGTGAAGAGACAGGAAGCAGAGCCTGGTGGTGGATAGGAGACTGGTGACAGTGGACTACAGTGCATGGCCTGGGAAAGAGGTGGAAGAGTTGAGCGAACTGGGGATTAGGCAGGCAGTGCACATAGTTGTTGTTTTTTTCAGTTTTGCATTTACATGTGTTTTAAACTTTCTGTAGTCCTCACTGTAGTCAAATCAATGATAGCTTTATTGACCTGACCAAGATTTATACAGGCATTGCCAAAGCAGAGGAAATGGAGGACATGCAAGGGAGTAGGGTAGGGGTACATTGGGTTAGCAGCTTGTGGACCTTTAAGTTTACAGTTCATTTACGCTCCCCTGTATGTGGCATGCTGTGACATAGTGCAGAGATTGTCACTGTAGATGTCTCTTCTAGTAGAATGTAGAGTTTTCTCCCATCCTCCTATGTGTGGAAGTCTGGAAGTAGTTCCATCAATTTCTTAAAGGTTTTTCCAGGTTTCAGTATATTTGGGGCAGTGCAATAGAAAGTGTTTCTCGTCCTCGAGGGTCTCCTGCCCACAGACCCAGGCCAGGTTTGACTAGAGCTTTCAATGAATCCAGAGTCAGTTGGCCGGCTCATGTCTGCCCTCCAGTGTTCTCAATCCTGGGAGGATGCTAGTAAATCAGGCTGAATGTCTCATGGTGTCAGCTATAGTGGACTCTCCTTCCAAGAAAAGGCAATAAAATGTATTGGTTGTAAATGAGCTTTTTAAACAGCTCCTGGTTTTGAAGCATCACACTGTTTTTTTTTTCCCCCCAATAAAACCAAGCCTTTTTTACATTAATACTTCAGTCGTCTTGATCCGCTTGACATACTGAATGCTGCTTTTGTACCTGAATGTAGAGCGTTCCTTTTATCTAGTCGTCCTGCATTCCCAGTAGGTGCAGCTTGTAGCTCTCTTTTATGTTTATATCTTCAGCTGTAAAAGAAAATTGCTGCGTGTTGTGGCTTGCTTTATTTGTAATCCTCTTTTATCCATTCTGAACATCCTTTTAAAATCGCATTTTACAGGGTTGCTTTCTTCTTCGAGCTGTTCTAATGCGTTCTCCATAGAAACAGAATGTGCGGCGTTCAAACGCTGTCACCTACACACTGTGCCTTCCATTATTCGGAATCTTCCATTCTTGCTTGCCTTCTATGCTAAACGGCCCAATTAAAGTGCGACAAGGCGGCTTATTGTGCAGCCAATCTTCTAAGTGCTTAGCGTTCTCTGCTTTGGTGCACACATTGCTTTTAATGGAGCCCGGAGCACAGGTTTCTCTCCTTTTTAATAGTGCTTGGAGATAACTGCCGCTTATGTAGTTGGTCTGTGCAGATAAATGTGATTCTCAGTTGCCAACAAGAGCTTTAGAAGCTTAGAAAAATGACAAGTTTTATAGATTTTAAAGGGGGAAAAAAATACCCTAAAGCTGGCTTTTATTACAGCCTGTGCTTGCCTGTTCATAATTCCAGCTTATGGCTGTCTGCACCATCTTACCAATCCTGTCATTTAGGAAGTCTGGTTGAACTTCCATACTGACTAATGAATGATTAAAAAAAAAAGACCCATGTGAACTTATTGTGGGCCTTAATGAGGAACTGTAGTGAATGTAATGAATACAATTATGTTTTTTATGTTAACTTATACATTAGTTAGTCCATATTTGCCCATTTTCTATTGCCCATAGTCGAAATCTTTCCTCACCCTGACTTACATTCTTAAAGTGAACCTCCAGACTAAAAATCTACTCCGCAGCACTGAAAAGGCTTGGTGTTTCTTTAACAGTTTCAAAGCATCAGAACTTTTCTTACCCAAGCCTCATTTTTAGCTGCACAGAAGAAAACTGCCCAGGCATTTTTCCCCTGATGCTGTGCAAAGCATGATGGGATTTCTGATGTTGTTCTCCTTTTGCTGTTTTGGCGCACTTTTTTTTTTTTAATTTGAGATTTGAAGCCTAGCGTGCCAGCTGGATGGGGTGATCAGGACCTAGGACAGTCGGAACTGTCTCATGCTCCCTGTCACCACCTTTCAACCAAAATCACAAACATTTGCCTCTTCTTTTAACCTCCTTGCCGGTTATCCCTTTGCTAGCTGCGTGCAGTTTCCGATCGCTGCCGATTCGCCGCTACCTGCCGCACCCCCCCCTCCAGACCCCTTGCGCAGCCTGGCCAATCAGTGCCAGGCAGCGCTGAGGGGTGTATCGGAATTCTCTCTGACGTCCATGACGTCGGTGATGTCATCCCGGGGAAGCCCAGCAGGAAATCCCGTTCTGAATGGGATTTCCTGCTTACTCTGATCGCCGAAGGCGATCAGAGTGGATGGGGGGATGCCGCTTGTCAGCGGCTATCATGTAGCGAGTCTTCGGCTCGCTACATGATTTAAAAAAAAAAAAAAGTGCTGCGAATTGTAATTGTACCGGCAAGGGGGTTAAAACAGGGTGAGTAAGAGATTATATTATCTATTTTAATTAACATAACTAATGTAACTTAATGACAGTATGTTTAGGCTGAAGTTCCCCTTTAAAGGGAAGGTGAAATGGCGGTGGGGGAAATTCATACATACCTGGGGCTTCCTCTAGCCCCCTTCTGTTCTTTGGCTTCCTCACTGTCCTCCCTTGCCTCCTCGATCTGCCGCTAGGGTACTGCACATGAGCGGCTTGGCCACAAGCGCCCGCATCGCACTCATCTTGCCGGGAGCTTGCTAGGCGCAGAATGCTCCTGGTGAAGGGAGCACGATGGCGGCGAACTTGCACCTGAACTGCACATGAGCTGACTGGAGAAACTTCAGAAGACCCTAGCGGCGAATCATGGCAGCCTGGGAGTACGGCGAGGGAGCCAAAGGTCTGAAGGGGTCTAGAGGAAGCCCCAGGTATGTATGAATTTTTCCCTCACCCCCATCTCTGGTACACTTTAAATCTATCACAAGTGGTGACATTTTTAGTCCTCTGTGGAATGTTTATTTCTGACAACTCCAAAGCCAGTGAAAATAATGCCTGGTCTCCCAGAATGCTCTGAGACAATAATTCAGCATAGCTAAACAACCTAGGGTAAGCATCACTAGGAGGGCAGGACATACATACCAATATAAAACAATATATAGAAATAGGAAGTGTTGCTGATGCTGAAACCAGGGAAATTACAGTGAAAGTGGGTATCATAGATACATTTGCTACATTCTAGTTTCTGTCACTACAGTGCCTCTTTAAGTAGAGCTACCAGATCATTGGGAATGAAGATGAGGCAGGGAAGTCTTGCTTTAACTCACAGCCTATGCCAGTATAAAGCTATAATTGGGCCAGTAAGCTTTATGGACAGTTTTGGCAGTACAAAAAGCAGATAAATTAGAGACTAATCTGGTCTCTGTAAAATGTGCCATACTTGTGTCAGCAGCTGGAATTCAGCAGATACGCTGAGTCTCCTACATATTCTACTGTAACATGGAGAGCATACAGCAGGCTCTTTAGCTGGCCGCACACTTATAGATTGCTACCTGATGTGTCAAGATAATAGATCCCTCTCAGGGCTGGTGCACACCAGAGCGGTTCATGAGCGTTTTTAAAAACGCTTGGGTAATGTATTTCAATGTGCTGGTGCACACCAGAGCGGTTTGTTTTTTCCACAAACGCAAACTCGGGGGCTGCAGCATTTTTGAGATTTGAGGCATTTCTGCTTCAATGTTAAAGTATAGGAAAGTGGAAAACCGCTTTGAAAAACGCTAGTTCAGAGCAGTTTTCTACGCGTTTTTGTTAGAAGCTGTTCAATAACAGCTTTACTGTAACAATATATGAAATCTGCTACACAAAAACACTCCAAAAAATCGCTAGGCATGTGTAGAAAACCTCTCTAAACATGTCTAAAGTCACTCTGAAATCTGCTTCAAAAACCTCTAGCGTTTTGCGGATCTGCTTGAGGTTCTTGGTGTGCACTGGGCCTAAAGAAAGGAATTGTTTCAGAATGGAATCCATTCCCACCACACACTGCACATAGATTTTCAATACAGTCCAGCCAGGGGATCTATTGAAAAGCAATCGAAACTGTAGCATTGCATTTTGTTTGAACCTCTCACTCGACTACCTCTCCTGCCCCTGATCAACCTAAATTTTCCATCTTGTCTGATGGATACTTTCGGTCTTTTTGTTTGTTTTTCCTTATTGGGGGTGTCAAAACCAATTTAAATTTGATCACTCAGACATTTCGGGGGCATCGATTCTCAGCAGGTACAAGCCAAACATAATATTTATATTGTGCTTTCCCTTTCCCTCAAAGCACCAGAGCTGCAGCCACTAGGGTGCGCAGTAGTAGTGTTAGGGAGTCTTTTCCAAGGTCTCCTTACTAAATAGGTGCTGGTTTATAGGAAGAGCCGGGATTTGATCCTGGTCTCCTGTGTCAGAGGCAGAGCCCTTAACCAGTCCACTATGCAGATGTGATGATGATCTAAGTGTGAATCAAATGGGAAAACCAATGGCTGCGTGGGTACCTTTTTGTGGCACACTTTTCTGCTCTTGATTAGATTATCATCACATCTGGTTTTTGTCTTAAAGGAGTTTATTGTCGCTGCAATCAGATGATCAGGGCGCGTCTGTCTGAGTGGAAGTCATAATGTACCAAGTTATTTTCGATGTGTTGACTGGACTTGGTGTACCCAGAGGAGAAACAAGAACTTTCATACTTGGTACAAATAAGCTGCTATTAGGAATTGGATTCTAGAACAGCAGACAAGTGTTCTAATCACTGAAACACCATGGCCCATATGCAATTCACTTATTCTCTTGCGTTTTCTCCCAGGTGATATTTTTTACACCTTGTCCTAAAATGCCTTTTAACCCTTTATCAGCCTAATCAAGTAAAACTTAAAGTGGCTGCAGGGCTGAATTTTTCCTGCCGCTGGGGAAGTGTGTCTCCCCCAGCCTGGCAGGGTATGCAGAGTGGGCGGCAGGGAGCTTTCATGGTTACCTGTCCAGGTGGCTAGCTCAGCTTTGTCTTCCACCGTGGAGGCAATGTAATCCCGACATGTCTTCTCAGTTCCGACCACATGATCTAACGTGATCTAACATGATCAATTTCAGCGTGAGGGGTGATGGAAGAGTCTTATCACCACTCTGTCAACACCACAGGGTGGTGCTGTAACAGTGACAGTCTCCTGGATCCTGATCATTTGTCATATCGTGATTGGGACCCAGAAGACCTGTTGGGATTACATCGGCCCCGTGGTGGAGGAAGAAGAATCCATCCACAACAGGTTACTATAACTGCTCCCTGCCACTTGCTTATTTGGCTGCCTAGTGCACACTGACAGAGGTTTAGAATGCACAGCCGCTTTCAAATGTAAAATTTTGTTTGAAGCTGCTAATGGGTTAAAACCAGCAAGCAAGAAAATACTCAAAATAATTTGTAACAGTACTAAAATGGGGTCACTTGTGGGGTTCTTATACTGCCCTGGAATTTTAGGGGCACAAAACCGTGAGGAGTAGTCTGGAAACCAAATTCCTCAAAATGACTGTTCAGTATATCGGTCGGTATAAGCATCTGCAAATTTTGATGACAGGTGGTCTGAGGGGCCGAATTATTTGGAACCGGTCATAAGCAGGGTGGTCTCTTAGATGACAGGTTGTATTGACATTGAAGTGCAGGAAGCGCAGGATGTTCTCAAATCGTGACCTGGACATGGCAGCAGAGAACATGGGCATGTGATGTATTGGGTGCATAGACCAATAAGACCGCAATACATTCTTTCAGGGCTGTGGAGTCGGTCCAAAAATCCACCGACTCCGACTCCTCAGTTTAGGATTCCACCGACTCCTCTAATTTGCATATTACAATTTTGTTGATTAAAAGTATGTAACATGAAATTCGTCTCTTAATTGGCAACGCTTAGGCCTGGGCCACACTAGCTCCGGGTGCGGGACGCATCCGCGGTCCGGGCTCCGATTTTCAAAACCCGGAACGCAAACGGATCCGTGCTGCTTTTTTTGCAGCACACGTTTTGGATCCGCTTGCGTTTTTTGTTTTTTTTTGCTAGAGGGGGTAGCAGCCAGGACGGGGGGCTGCGGGCAAAGCGGCGGCCAGGGGGGTCACATCCCCCCCCCCTTGCTCACCTGGGTGCCCCCTGTCCCCGCTCCCCCTCCAGCTCGCATATAATGTAATAATTTGTACCTAATGAAGTTCGGCGAGCCGGGCACTTCCGCCCACACCGCTCGCCGTCACTTCCTGCGATGCCGCCCACTGAAATACAGAGGGCGACATTGCAGGAAGTGACGGCGAGCGGTGTGGGCGGAAGTGCCCGGCTCGCCGAACTTCATTAGGTACAAATTATTACATTATATGCGAGCTGGAGGGGGAGCGGGGACAGGGGGCACCCAGGTGAGCAAGGGGGGGGGGATGTGACCCCCCTGGCCGCCGCTTTGCCCGCAGCCCCCCGTCCTGGCTGCTACCCCCTTCAGCATGGCGGCCCCCTCCTTCACCATGGGACACTGGAAACTGATCCGTTTCCAGTGTCCCAAAATGTCAGTGAAGAGGGAGGCCCGTTTCCCCATTGATTTTCACTACCCGTACGTGTATACGGGTCCGTGAAAAATGCTGCAAGTCCGGACTCAGCGTTCCGGGTTTAAAAACGTATTCCGCGGATCGCACGCGGATACGTTTTTAACTTGAGTGTGTGCTGTTCCTATTTTTAACATTGGTATCCGTGGCTACGTTTTTCGTCCGGGACAAAAAACGTAGCTACGGATACGTTTTTAAATTAAGTGTGAACTAGCCCTTAGGAATTTTACAAGACAACTGGAGTGAGAAGGATATGTAGACTACTATATTTATTCCCTTTAGACTAAAACTAGTCCTTGGTAAGAGTACTTGTAAAAGGTACAAACCGGAACAAAGAACATCTATCAGGCCCTAGGCAATGTAAGTGTGGGTACATGTAAGAGTGATGTGCAGGTACTCTGCAGGGGAATGAGGAGATTCTTCCTCTATTACACATCTGAACATGGATCAGGCCCTAGGCAATGTGACTGTGGGTACTTCTTCCTCTATTACACATTCTTCATGCACAATCTGAACAAGGTTTATGGGTGACAGACAACACCTCTGTGTTCAATGTGCACAACATTCTCAGTGAATTCCCTGCAGCTCTGTGGAGAGTGCATATGTAGAGTATAGTACTACTGTGTAACAAAGTAAACCTGAGACAGATGAAATTAAAGTTTTATACATACCTGGGGCTTCCTCCAGCCGCCTTCAGGATAATCAGTCCCTCGTTGTCCTCCTCCACCACCTGGATCTTCTGCTATGAGTCCAGGTACTTGAGCCAGTCGGGCGTAGTGCGCATGCACACACTCCGCTGCCAGGAGCATACTACACCTGTGCAGCACTATTGCGTAGATGCAGAATGTTCCTGGCTGTGGAAGCGGCATGCGGCCGGACAGCGCTGACTGGCTGAATTACCAGGACTCATAGCAGAAGATCCGGGTGGTTGAGGATAGCGAGGGACTGATTAGCCTGAAGGGGGCTGGAGGAAGCCCCAGGTATGTATAAAACTTTACTTTTCATCCGTCTCAGGTACCCTTTAATTTGTAGTCACCAAACCAAATTTTAACAACATATCAAATTATTTGATTTCATCAGCAAAGGGAGTGCATACATTTGCATAAATCAGCATTAATGCAGAATTATTTCCATCTCATTGACCATCTCTATTAGTGACACGGCTACACGTCAGGATTTATTCTTACAGCATAGATGTTATTTAGAATATATAAGAGATTCCTGTGTACACATCATATATACAGTCACAATCAGATATGTATATCTGACCTTAAAAATACGGGGACTGCTTTATTGAAGCAGCACAAGTAACTAATTTTGATTGGTTTATTTCATTTTTGTGGACTAAGCACAGCTATTACTGTATATATACATTATTTTTAATGACTATTATCTGAGAAATAGAACATTTGATCATATTTTCTATTTTAATTACAGTTACAAATTCATTAGGAGTCGGAGTCGGTGCATTTTTTCCCGACTCCAGGCACCCAAAATTGTCCGACTCCACGACTCCGACTCCACAGCCCTGCATTCTTTTTGACTAGACCCATGTTAAGGAGAAGACCCCAAAAAAATGTTACGTTCGGAATCTTGGAGTGGCTTCCACCGTAAAGGCTGGGCATGGTAGCTTCTTGGATTGACAGTTGCGTATTGTGTGGCATAACTGTTGGTCTCAGCCACAATTAAGTTGTAGAGCCCAGCAGTGAACAAAAAAAAAAAAAAAAAATGTGCACACCTCAGATGAAGCTCGGCAACTGCCTTGCAAAACTCATAAGGACCGTGCACCTTTTGGCGCCCACACCAGCCACCTCCCACACACCCAGGTACAGCCAACACGTTATTGTGATGCCTTTGTCTTTTTGCTAATTCACCTGCACGCTTTGCATTTTCAACTGTACTTGCCACATAACTTTTTTTTGCAATTTGCTGCACTAATAAACTATAGTGCCAGACATTTCTTGTCTCCTAGTTAGCCTGTATAATACACTTTGTATACATTACAAAGTGTATTATACACTTTTGCAGGGGAGATCGAGCTGTTTACAACCCGCCGGCGCTGCTAAATGGCCTGGCGGGTGGACAGAGCCTAATGCCGGCGGATGCGTGCGATCCCAGGCTAATTGGTCCTCCAGGTGCCGCCGCCGATCGGCGTTACGCGGTCCTGGGGTTGTCACTTTGCCGCCTATTGGTAGTGGGCGGTCGGCAAGTGTTAACCCCCCTGGCGGTTTAATTCCCGCGGCTGCGCGGCCGCAGGAGGGTTTTATTTCACCTTTTTTTTTTTTTTTTTTTTTTTTTTTTTAAGCATGTAGCTAGCCTAGCGCTAGCTACATGCTTCCCCCTCTCCCTGCGGCATCCCCCCATATGCTCCGATCGCCGCCGGCGCCGCTTGCCCATAAGGAAATCCCATTCTGAACAGGATTTCCTTGAGGGCTTCCCCAGTCGCCATGGCGACGAACGGAGTGACGTCATGGACGTCGACGTCACAGGTAGTCCCGATCCACCCCATAGCGCAGCCTGGCGGCGATTGGCCAGGCTGCGCAAGGGGGATGCGGGGGGGGGGCATGTGTCCGCGGCGGGTAGCGGCGCATCGGCGGCCCGCTGCGTGTTTGAAAAAAAATTATGTAAAGCACCCTCCAGGGGCTTACCCCGTGTCACACACGGGGTTACCGCTAAGGAGGTTAAAGGACACCTGTAGTGCGAGATGTATGGAGGCTGCCATATTTGCTTTTAAACAATACCAGTTGCCTGGCAGCCCTGGTGATCTATTTGGCTGCAGTAGTGTCTGAATCGCACCAGAAACAAGCATGCAGCTAATCTCAGAAACGCCTGAGCTGCTGCATGTTTTATTCAAGGTCTATGACTAAAAGTATTAGAGGCAGAGGATCAGCAGGACAGCCAGGCAACTGGTATTATTTAAAAGGAAATAAATATGGCAGCCTCCATATCCTTCTCATTATAGTTGTTCTTTAAAAGAAAATGGGGTGCTTCTGAGAGGAACTGACAGTGTGACAGGTAAGTATGTAATATTCATTAGTACAGTATGTTCTGGCGTATAAGACTACTTTTTAACCCTTGAAAACCATCTGGAAAGTCGAGGGTCGTCTTATTGGCTGGTTATCATCGATGCCGGGTGATACACCCTATCCTGTTACCGCCTCTCAGATATCGCTGCTGAGGACTGTAGTGAAGCGGCGCAGGCACACGTGTGAGATCTGAGAGGCAGAGAAGGAGGGGTAAATAGGATACAAGGGCGGGCCAGACGGGTGAAGGGGGCATGTTTTATGGGCACAGCGCAATCTATTCTTCCATACCGCTCTGATAAACAGATAGACAAGGAGAGCTGACTAATCCACTTAAGGTGGCCATACACTGGTCAATATGCCATCAGATTCGACCAACAGATAGATCCCTCTCTGATCGAATCTGATCAGAGAGGGTTCGTATGGCCACCTTAACTGCAAACAGATTGTGAATCGATTTCAGTCTGAAACCGATCACAATCTGTGGAGCTGCCGCTGCGCTCTACTGTTTAAACTTCCTGCCGGGACAGGAAGGTCTGTGTAGCTGCAGCCGGTCTGGAACCCAGCACGGAAAGAAGACAGCGTGGACCAGGGGACTCGTGCCGGCCGGAACAGGTAATGTATAACCGCTGTAGCTGTATTGCGACGGCCGTTGGGCATTCGAACGCCGCTATCGACGCACTCCCGACCCGCCGGCGATCGAGAAAAATCTTTGGCACGGACGGATCGACGGGAACAATAGATTTCGGACGGAAATCGATCGTTCTGTCAGCGGTGTGTGCGACGATTTCACAGCCGATTCGATCACTGTGATCGAATCGGCCGTATATCGGCAGGAGAGTTGACCAATCCAACCAATCAATCGCCTATATACTATTATATACTGGGTACCACATACAGTACAGCACCAGTATCCATTCATACATGGCACCAATTTATGATTTATTTAATTTTTTATTTGGCGTGCGTTGGAAGAGGGGTAGTCTTATACGGCGGGTATATCCCAAACTCGATATTTTAACTGGAAAAGTTGGGGGGGTCGTCTTATATGCTGGAATATACGGTAGGTACATCATGTGTGTATTTAAAATAATTTTACTTGGTTCAGCCTCACCTTAAAGCGGACCCAAACCAAACATTTTTTTAATTCAAAATATGCACTACTCTGACACATAATATATATATAATTTTTTTTTATTATTTTTTTTTTTTTTCCTTACTCCTTCAAGCCTATGAGCATTTCAGTGCATGCTTTTCACCCTTCTCTTTTCGTTACTAGGGTTATACAGGTGGCAGCCATTAGCAATTCCTCCTTTGCTGGACACCATCTACTCCACCAGTTTGCTGGATTCTGTCCCGGCAATATGAAAGGAAGGGAGGGGTTTCTCCAATAAATGTAAACTATTTTATATTTGTCATGCAGCTGAAAAAGGCTGCTATTATAATTTAGAAAATAGATTTTATTTCTGAAATCTTGTATTTTTAATTTGTGTCCACTTTAAGGATAGACAATGTAGTCTAAAGAGTAATGGGGTGAAATAGGGGGTTAGTTGTAATGGGCAAGGCTAGGCACCAGTAGAGTTAACATCAAGAAGGTAAGCCATTTCTGATTTGCTTTTGGATATTAGCCTTACTGCATGAAAAAGATATGGCTCTAGTTCTGTGGCTGGAGATGCTTGAAATACTAGATTAGACTTGCATATTTTACGTTTAGCCCCAGTTAAGGCTTGCATTTTTTTTCACTACATATCACATGCCATAGATCATAATTTGCATAGCATGAATGTTTGTGCACTGCACAAGAACAGTTTTTTATTAGTTTATCACTTGTCTAGCTGGTTTTACATACCTGCCGTCTTGTGACATTGATATTTGGCTGACACAACCTCAGCCTACTATAAGTCCAAACTCCTCTCCCTAGTTCCTTGTAGGGAGATCTAACACTCACTCCTGAGCACAAAGCTGATCACCTGACCTTTCCCACCTCATCCTTCTCCTTTTGAGAGATAACCACTTTGTAGCCAGCACTGCAGTTTAGCAGAATCTGCTTCTCCTGCCCAGTTATTCTCTGTTCAGTGTGTTATAAAACATGCAAAATGGTTTATTGGAGACAAGGCAGGGTGATAACTTGTACACATGGGTTTATAAGCACAATGGAGGGGTGGGCTACTGAAAAGGAGAGTAGAATAGAGTAGTGTGTACTGCACAGAAGCTGGAAGGTAGTAATAGGGCATATAGTGGCAATGATGTAGCCTGGGAGGGTCTGAAGTGTCTCTAGAACACCAATGAAGGTATATTTTAAAAACTTAGTTTCACCTTTGGTCCACTTTAACCCATTCCCGACCGCCTAACGCCGATAGGCGGCAAGTCCTGGGGTGGGGTTTTACAGGAGATTGCGCGCACCCCCGCTTGAGTGACAGAGCTCCGCTCCATCATTGTTCTCCCAGCGGCGATCGGTGCTACCAGACTGTTAGACAGCAAAACCGCTGTCTATTTACATTGTACAGCGCTGCAATCTACAGCAGCACTCTACTGGGGACAGCTGTGTTACTCTGCTTTCCCCTAGAGGCTCACAGAGCAATAGGCTCTCATAGGCTGATGTCTATGAGAGCCAATCGCTGTCATTGGCTGTTGGGGGAGGGAAAAAAACAGTTAATTTTATATAAAAAAAAAGACGAATTTAAAAAGTAAACCCAGCAGCAGCGATCAGAGCCCACCAACAGAAAGTTCTGTTTGTGGGCAGAAAAGGGGGGATGAGATCGGTTTGGTTGCTAAGTTGTATGGCTCAGCAGCAAGCTATTAAAGCTGCAGAGCGCTTAATTGTGAAAAAAATAGCCTGGTCACTGGTTGGAGGGGGGGTGGTGAGTGAGCCCGGGGTCCTTAAGTGATTAAAGGGAACCTGAGATTGGGGTGTTCAACAGGAAAAAAGAAATTACACATACCCGGGACTGTCTCCAAGCTGATTGCTCCCTCACTATCCTCCGGCACCTGGATACACCGCAATTCTGTCTGGGGAGTACTACATGCCCGGAGCCCACCCACCCGTCTCAGGTGCAGTTTAAGCTAACTGGTTTTACTTTGACTGAAGAATGAGTTGCGGTATGCGGCTCTAGTTGTGAGACATGATTGCCGTAACATTGTTTTCCTACTACTGTAAAAAAAAAAATTCTTGCTTACCAATGGCCACTAATTGATACAGGAGAGTATGGCTGTGAATAACCTTTTATTTTGGCTTTTTTTTTTTTTTTTTTTTTTTTTACACATCCCTAATGCATGAATATTTACATATTGTTGACTGTATTTCTGTACTCGGTTTGTTTCAGTTTGGGAACACTTGCTACTGCAACTCTGTCCTTCAAGCACTTTATTTCTGCCGACCATTTCGGGAAAAGGTCCTTGCCTACAAAAGCCAGCCAAGAAAGAAGGAAAACCTTCTCACGTGCTTAGCAGACCTCTTCCACAGCATAGCCACGCAGAAGAAGAAGGTCGGAGTGATCCCTCCAAAGAAGTTCATCACCCGCTTACGCAAAGAGAATGGTGGGACATTTTCATGATTCTTGTGTATTTATAGTCATGTTGCTTGCAGTTGTTTTGTATGTATTGTAGCCAACTGGGGAATTATGGTAGCTTAAAGAGACACTGAAGCGGAAATTAAAATTATGATGACTTGAAGCGAAAATAAAATTATGATGACTTGAATGTGTAGTACAGCTAAGAAATAAAACATTAGGAGCAGAGACCGAAGTCTAATATTGTTTCCAGTACAGGAAGAGTTAAGAAACTTCAATTGTTATTTATGCAAAAAAAGCCATTGAGCTCCATAACTTTCAAAGAGAACTGTCTTCTGAGCTTATCATCTCAACTGTCAGTCACTGTATTTTCTTTTTCCTGCAGAGGACAGGTCAATAGTTCACTGGCCTGCTCTGTAAAATCATTTAGAATGCGTAGTAGTGTGTAAACTGCAAATAGAGGATGATGCAATGTTATTAAAAAACACTATGTACCTGAAAATAAAAATGAGACTATTTTCTTTGCTACTAATGTTCTAGTAATTATCCGTACTACACAACCAATTCATTATATCATAATTTTTTTTCCGCTTCAGTGTCTCTTTAAGCATTATTATTTATATTGGTGCAACATCTTCAGCAGTGCTGTACAGTGTGTGTGTATGTATGTATGAAAATAAATATATATTTTCTCTTGTACGTTACTAACTATCCCTCAGAGAGGCTTACAATCCCTACAGTCCTAGTCTAGGGCCAATTTTAGGATGAAGCTAATTAACTTATCTGTATGTTTTTTGGGTGTGGGAGGAAACTGGAGTGCCTGGAGGAAGCCCACACAGACACAGGCAAAACTTACAAACTCTGTGCAGATAGTGCAGTATTTGTATGTGAGTAAGCAGTGGGTGACCTAAACGATCATATTTTTTTTATTATTATTATTAATAGATCTTTTCCTCTTTGGACCACAAGATAAAATATGCCACTTTTAGTCAATGCAAAGCAAAAAAAAGAGAAGAAAAAAAGTTGTCCAGCTGCTTACAGAAAATCCAATTACTCTACTTAATATTAAATTTGTCTCAGTTCAAAACTTAAATAAAAACACCTACAATAATCAATAACATATTTAACATCAAAGAAGGCATCAAGCAAATCGGGGAGTGGAGGAAAACTGCCAAGGTTTCACGCTGTTATTGATGCTTTGTTAGCATGTATAACCTCTGTCCAACTGTTTGGGTGACAGTCGGGCTAAAGTAATTGGGCACATTCTGGCCACAGTCCCACTCAGATGCATTACCATGGGGGTAGCCTGTCCACCACACATGTCGAGTCGTAACAAGTGGCCGGCTGGTGGATGGAAGCAGCTCACAGGAGGGGAGTTCACCGCCTTCAGCTGTTCTTGGAAAAGAGGCTTGGTCAGAATGCCCAGCAAAATATCTCTGATTAATGCAGTAGAGCTCAAAGAATTCCTTTCCTCTATGCTGGTATTATTTCTCCTTTCCCGTTGCTTCCTGCATGCCTCTTTCTCTGAACTGGCCTGTGTAGTCTTTACTCAGACAAGCAAAAGAGTAAAACTCCTGAATTTCCTATTCATTAAGAAGTTGCGTTGTCATAGCAACTATCCACCAAGGAGATAGTGCTTTGTAGTAGCTATAGCATTCTGTATGCTTTCAATGTCTAGGATGTAAGCTAAGAGCTCTCAAGCATCTGAGGATTCAAAACTGCGCTAGCAAAGCCTGAAGAAGCTGCTTTTAGGCCTCATTCTGGTAAAACACTCAGCGGTAATTGTCAGGAGCACCAGGGCTGTGGAGTCGGTACAAAAATCTTCCGACTCCTCAGTTTATGAAACCACGACTCCAACTCCGGGTACCCAAAATGGCTCTGACTCCTCGACTCAAAATCCTTAGTCTAATACTTAACAGGGCTGTGCATTTTGTACCAAAATTCTCCAACTCCTCAGTTTATGAAACCAACGACTCCGGGTGCCCAAAATTGCCCTAGCTCCGACTCCTCGACTCAGACTCTGACTCCACAGCCCTGAGGAGCACACTGATCAGAAGGTCACTGCATGATCTGAACATTTACCGGCAGATTGGGAAAAGATTATATGTGAACCTTAGCATTGTAAAGTGGCATCTCTGGTTGTAACATGAACTCTCTAGCCTTTTTATGGCAGACCTGAACATGAAGCACATATAAACCCACTTTCAATGTCTGTATTTAGCAGTGCTGTATATGCGTCGCCCTCCGCAACTTATCCCTTCTGTAGTCCAGTGAGTGAAGCCATAGTAGGACTGTCACAACACGCAGGTGAAAAATAGCTGCCTTCCATTAACTTTAGGATGTGTGCATCTAGCACTGGACCTACAGATAGTTCATTAGTTTTATATGAAAGTCTTTTAAAATGAGTCTGAGGCTACTGTAGAAAGGGGGGGGGGGGGAATATACTTTGCTAAGGACAGAGAAGGCTTTGGGTCCTATAGAGCCTTCCCGTTCCTCTCCTGGTCCCCTCGTTCCACCTCAGGCTCCTTCATTCAAATCTTCCTCACACATGCGCAGTACGGAACAACTGTCTTCAGGAGCACTTGGGCTCCCAAAGACTTCTGAAGCAGCAGAGAGCAGTTTCTGGCCCATTGGTTGGAGACTCCTATCGAGGGAGCCAGCAGTGGAACAAGGGGACCAGGAGAGGAGCGGAAAGGCTCTATAGGACCCAGAGCATCTATCCTGTCCCTCGTCGGTCCTCCACGGGCTTGCAGAAGCCCCAGCTAAGTGAAACAGTGTGTTTGATAGGCATCTACAGTTCCGCTTTAAGTCCATCTATAGCTAATGATCCAGAGAGATAAATCCATATCTTATGGAAGATTGAGGAGATGAAAAAATAGTGGGAATTCACCATCAGTCGATATACTGTATATCCATGTGCACCATGCACACACCAGCATAAGATGTGTTCATACTGACAGTGGTCACTGGGAGTTCCCTGTCTGTGACCATTGTCAGTATGCACACAGCATACACTGCTGTGTGCCTGCTGCGCATGGATACATTACGTTAGTTCCCTTGTGGGATTAGTTTGATGCACTAACTGTCCCAGGAGAGGACATCTGATAGGTTTGATGCTATGAATGTTTGCCTGTCTGCACTATGCATGTTACAGGGCCAGAGTTAGGACACCTATGAATACCTGGCTAGCTCTGCGTGGTGTAGGCGACTTCGCAAAGGAATGCACTCCTTTGTACCAAGACCCTGGCTTTTAACGTAGCTGTAGGGATAACAGCGGTTCCTGAGTGATTGTTTCCCGTGGATGCATTTGTTTAAACACTTGCATGTGAGTGCGCAGCGGGTTTACTGTCTTTGTTGTTTTGCTGGCCACACCCCCTTTAGCACCTCTCTAATTACTTATTTAAATATCCTAACTTGACGTGATGTGCCTGGATTTATGGTTTTGTATTGTTTTTTCGTAAACTGTTGGGTTTTTTTTTTTTTTTTTTATTACCTACAAATGTGTTTTTTAGCCTCTCCAAACAGACAGCTCTCTTAACCCCCCTGGCTGTCTGATTCTTTCCGGATTTTAGGGTCTAAAAGCGGTGCAATTTTTTTGCAGGTTTTTAGACCTTAAGGCTGCTTACACACTAAGACGTGCGCCTGTAACGCTCCCCCAACGCACAGCAATGTAACACAAGTGGGCTGTTAACACAGCCCACGTTGCGTTACATGTAACGCTGCACGTTCTCCGGAAAGTGCAGCATGCTACGGCGTTACAGCTGCTATAGCCGCGTTAGACTGTTTGCACATGCGCAGTGGGGGGCGGAGAGGAGGCGGGGAGAGCCAGCTACAGTAGCCGCGCACATGGCTACTTAATATTCACTGCACTGGCTGCCGCTGATTGGCCGGCGGGACCACGTGATGCGGAGTGTCTCGCTCCGCATCACGTGGTCCCGCTGGCCAATCAGCGCCGCTCTGGGAGACCTTATCGGGATAGAGCCGCCTAACGCGGCTCACTCTACCGTCCTCACTTGCAGCACCATACGTTGTTAGGTGCACGTTATGCGACCTTAATGTACCACCTAACGTTGCGTGTCTTGGTGTGCAAGTAGCCTAAAACCAGGAAAACAATCAGACTGCAGAGAGATCTGCAGCAGCCCCAGAGCTTACTTACCTCCCTGGGATCCAGGAAGTAGAATGGCTGCCAGCGTCTGGATCCGCCGGGAGGTGAGTTAAAACGCCCGCTGCGCGCTAAACTCTGCACTGAATCACTATTGCAAAAAAATGTAAAATGCATGTGTATAAAATATACTTTCCATTATAAAATATACACTCGTTACAGAGTAAAATGTACTGTACTTTTATTTTTTTTTCCTACATTGCCGTCATGTGAAATAGACTAGTCAAAAACCTGTAAGATCTGTTCTATCTCCTGATGGGGGGATTCTCAGGGCTTCCTTTAGTTTCAAAAGCACTTTTTGAATGGCGGTTGCTCAGTCCAACTGCCAAACAGCGTGCAAGGGAGTAAGGAGACTAGCTGGCATCTTTTTTTTTTTATAGATCCTTTCCAGGGACTGCTTTTGTAATGAATAAAGGAAATGCAGAGAATCCCCCATGAGGACATGGACTTGTCAAAATCTGTCAGACTTTTACTACTTACTATAAGGGACAGCAACATAGGACAAAAGTAATTTAATTAATGCAGTTTAAGGCTGCTTTCACAGTGGGACGTTACAGGCGCACGCTAGAGCAGCCTGTAACGCACCCAAACGCACAGCAATGAAAACTCAATGGGCTGTTCACGTTGTGTTACATTGTAACGCAGCACGTCTACATAACGTACTGCATGCAGTACTTTAATAATAATTCCTTTTTTTGTATAGCACCTTTCTCCTGTCGGACTCAAAGCGCTTGCGAGGCAGCCACTAGAGCGCACTCAGTAGGCAGTAGCAGTGTTAGGGAGTCTTGCCCAATGAACTCCTTACTGAGTAGGTGCTGACTTACTGAGTAGGAAGAGCCAGGATTTGAACCCAGGACTCCTACTTCAGAGGCAGAGCCCTTAACCATTACACTATCCAGCCACTTTACACGCGGCTAAGCTGCGTTAGACTGTTTGCACATGCTCAGTAGTTTTTTTTTTTTTCATTTTATGGGCGGGGAGAGGCCGCTACGTAGCCAGGCACATGGCTACTTATTATTCACTGCACTTGCAGTGTTTACATCCTGGAGCGGCCGCGGATTGGCTGGCGGGACCACGTGATGAGGAGAGCTCTGCTCACGTGGTCTCCGCAGTGCCTCCGACAGAGCAGGCGCACCAAGAGCTGCTTGTAACGCGGCTCTTGGTAGCGTCCTGCTCCAACACCACCAGGCGTTGCGTTAGGGGCACGTTATGTGCCCTATAACGTCCCCTAAACGCAACGCCCTGGTGTGTAAGTAGCCTAAATTAAAAGTAATTTAATTTAAAGTGCATTTTGCTCTAGGAGAAATGTTACATATACACATGTATTTTAAATTTTACAATTTCATGCAATAGTGGTCCTTTAATCTCTACCGCTATACCATTTAGTAAAAAAAAAAGTGTACTGATTCCAAAACTAAACCTGTTGCTGCTCCACTTTGAGCGTTGGATGAGAGCGTGAATTAGTGATGACAGCTGTGAACTCTCTCTCTGAGGCTGCACGTGAGATGTGGCGTGAGTTGCGCCTTCTGTGAATTATGAATGTCATTAGTAAGAGCTTTTCAGTAGCATGTTTTGTCTCACTTTATACTACGCATATCCTGAAGGCTGTTCAGGGAGGGTATTGTCAGCTGAGCAGGGTGAGGAAGTGTATTCTGCTGGTTGCTGCCTCTGCATGCCTCCCACTGGGGAGTATTGTCCTCCATGTCAGTGAGGCCTCTTACGTTGCTGTGCTGTGGTGACAAGTCTGTGTAGGCATAGATTCTCTTCTATATCATTACATGATGCAAGTGTATGATGATTGCTCGCATCTCGTGTACACAAGAAAGGATTTATGGATTGTCTTTTATGGTCATTTTTTTAATTGACTGCATTTGTGAGTCATTCTCTGATTAATAAACCTGCTGCAGCAGAATCCCTTCACAGTAAAGTCCAAGGGACCGGGCCAAGTAGTTTACTATAGCAGACGTTTACTATTTCAGAATTGGTCTTACTCAATGCAATAATCGTGCAACAGCTGCACATTTCACCCCACGCCACTCCTCATTGGACTGCAGAGAGAATCATTGCTCGTTTTTATAAAAGAATGATGTATTCCAGAAAATGCTATCCCAAATCGGTATTTGGCCCATGGCTGCCAGCTCCGCATTGTGATATTAGAAACGTCTGACCAATGAGGGACCAAGAGAATAACCTGCCACTCATTGAAGTAGACCCAAATCAAAAAATGCCTTGCACAATTAACATTCAATTTTAATTTGAGATCCTGATCATTTTGTTTTGTAAATATAACTATTCACTTAATTAATTGCAGGCTGAAGCCTCATTCCTTTTCTTTCCCTTTTTAAAATGCATAGAGAATAAAATAATTACAGGGCAGCCAGTAACTCCTCCAGATCCCCAAGTGCCGGAGTTATACGCCATCCTTCCTGCAGCCCAGTACTTCCCCATCCCCTTCCTTGTTAATTGTTTTGTCTAGGACTTATGTTTTCTTGCCTTTCCTTTTATCAAGAAAGTGTCACTTAGCCCTGGGTATATGACTGCAAGTGGGAATGTCACGAATAGTACACACATTACTCTAGTACAAGTCGACCCCTATACTGTTATTTAGTGAGTCTGACCTAAATTTCTATACTTATACTCGAGTATATACGATACTAAAAAACAAACCAACCCAAAAAGCTCAGTTTGTGGAAAGAAAACGAAGACAAGATATAGATCATTCAGGTTTGATAAGTAGTGATACAGTTATTGGCAAATTAATGTGATGAGTGCTTTAATGGGAAAATTGCTCATGTCTACAACAGGGCTGTGGTTTCATAAACTTCGGAGTCTGAGTTGGATGATTTTTGTACTAAATCCTTAGTTCTGGTATGTATTGGACTAAAGAGTCAGAGATGAGGAGTCTGAGTCTGGGCCATTTTGGGTACCTGGAGTTGGTGGTTTCAAAAACTGAGGAGTTGGAGTCTGATGATTTTTGTACTGACTCCACAGCCCTGGTCTAAGGTGAAAACAACCTGAGGGCCGAAGTGGTTAATAGTATGGCCTTGCATCTCTAACGAAGCTTTATTACGACACCCCTATGACCCATAGATACAGCTACTATACAATGTTGTCAGTATTTACTGCGCAGCACAGACCTTTGGCAAAGAAAGTGATAGCTTGTATGCTCCATAATTGAGGTGTTGTAATTTATGCATGTCTCGGATGTGACGACATGTTCCTTTATCCTAGCTTGCATTTTCAGCACATTACACTCCTGTATGTGAGCAGACTGTCATGGAAAATATACAGCTCAGCCTGATGCATATTCATAAGTCTTCAGCTGCAAATACAGAATTTGTTTTCTAATTGGCTGAAGCAACAACAGGCTGGTGATTAATGCCACAATGAAAGCTTGCTGAGCTGCTATACGACACACATCTGTTCACATCTATAAAAGGGAGCCTAAATACAGCGCTCTACAGCAGGATGAAAGGAATGTGCTATGGGAAGTCATTTCTGACAGGATCTTAATGCATCCTAAATGCAAGCTGTGCATATTACGGTGTATATTATAACTGCACTTACCCTCCTGTCCTTCTACTTCAAAGCCACACAGAACTTATGATTTTAGGATAGAGCAGAGAACTGGTACCTTTGAATTGCTGCTGTCTGTCCCCCTATTAGGCCAGTGGGCAGATGTGAGGTATACTTCATTGCTTCAACACACAGCATTAGAAGTGTGTGTGTGTGTGTGTGTGTGTGCGCGTGTGCGTGCGTGCGTGCGTGCGTGCGTGCGTGCGTGCGTGCGTGCCAGTCACGAGATAAACTTTTACTCATTGCATAATTGTGTTCCTTTCATATAGTTTATAGGGCATTCCTCAAGCCAAATACTTGTTTTAATACTGTATAAACTAAACCAGCCTCGCCCACAGCTTCTTCAGTGCCCTGTCGCTCTCAGATCCATGTAGCAAGGGCTTATGGGAGCTCAGTCTTGGCGGGATGGGGACGCTTTACTAGCCAGAGATTCCAGAAGCAGAGGGGAGGAGCAGAGGGGAATGACGTTTTCACACGCTGAGGGCTGGAGATGCAGAGCAGCTTGCCTGTGTGTAATGATCACAAACAGAACATGGCTGACCTCATTGTATCACAGGAAGAAATAAACCTATACTATTGAAGCTGTTTGCAGCTAGATTTTCTGTGTAAACTATCTTAACTGTAGATAAGATATGTAGACAAGTTACTTGTTATAGTTAGTTTATCATCTTGGATCTGCTTTAAGTGACAACCAAGATGACGTGACATAAGCTAGACTTGTATGTACAGTGCCAAACACACAAATAACTATGCTGTGTTCCTTTTTTTTTTTTCTTTCTCTGCCTGAAGTTAAACATCAGGTATGCAAGTGACCATTTCTGTCCTGGTCGAGACTGGGTCATACTGGGTCAGACTATAGCTTATCCCTCACTGATAAATAATTATAGTCACAAGTAATTTTTAGGAGAAGGATAGATGAAAATTGATTTTCTCATCACTTTTTCACCTCGAATGTCCTTTGAAGGCAGCCTGAACCAATTGGGAAGTATCCACTGCTGATTACCTTATCGGGTGTAAAGGTGGAGTAGCTGCTCAGATCAGGGAATCTGATGGGTCACTCTGAACAGTTGCTCCAGTTCTGCTCCCAAAGTGCTTCAGTGTAATTAATAGTACTAATGCAGCCTTTGTTTCCTTCATTTCAGAACTTTTCGACAACTACATGCAGCAGGATGCTCACGAATTCCTGAACTACCTGCTCAACACCATAGCTGACATTCTGCAGGAAGAGCGGAAGCAAGAGAAGCAAAATGGCCGAATACCCAACGGCAACATCGACAATGAGAACAATAACAGCACACCAGATCCCACGTGGGTCCACGAGATCTTTCAGGGAACGTTAACTAACGAAACAAGGTGTCTTACGTGTGAGACGGTAAGAATTCGTCACACTGATAGCAATCTCCAGCAATGTACTGCCTGCTGTCTCTGCTCCATGCAGACATTTGTATCCTACCTAATAAGACGCCATGTGTCTGTGTGTACTGTGCAGTCGCAGTGCTGCGGCCGTTGTAGTGAGGTGTGGTCGCAGCCATTTGTGTGCAGGGGCGTCGCGCGTGTGATGGGTTTCTAGCTTTTTTTTATTCAATAGGCTACAGGTCTAGTATTTAACATATTAACCACTCAAGCCTATCTGAATGAGTAATCACGTCCAGCGTTTAATGCGCTCGCATGCAAAAACAAAAGAAGCTTCCCGGTAAAGCACCTTCTAGTTGTGAAAAGTTGAATTACACAACACAGATTTTTTTTTTTTTTTTTTTTTTTTTTTTATAAAAAAAAAATAATAATCTCTTCCGACGCCCCTCCCTCCCACCCCAGTTACCAAGCAAACTAATTGGGGAAAAAAGTTTTAAAAAAAATCCATAAATAGTTTTTACATTTGTCATGACGGTATATTACTATTATTTTAGTACATGAGGGCTTACAATGCATGGGACAGACAAAAAAAATACACCTATATTTCCACATACTGATGCCATACGTTGTACTAGGAACATAATTTAAATGTTGTGATAGCTGGGACTAATGGGCAAATACAATAGGAGTGTTTTATATATATATATATATATATATATATATATAGTAGCATTGCTTATTTTAAAACTATAGGGGATAGAATTAGAGAAAAAGTGTATTTCCCCCCCCCCCCCCCCCCCCCTTTTTTTTTTTTTTTTTTTTTTTTTTTTTTTTTTTGTTGTGTGGATTTGCCCCTAAAATGCATAGGAGGTAATTTTTGAAAACTAGCATCGCTCACAAAAAGCATAATTTGTGGCTGAAAAAATACAAGATATAGATAATTTACATGTGATGAGTAGTGATAAAGTTATTGGCGAATGAATGGGAGGAGCGCTGAAAATTTGCTTCCATCCTGAAGGTGACAACACCTGTAGGCAGAAGTGGTTAATTAAGTAGAGCAATGGTTCAAGGATGATTGGGACAGTTCAGTTTCATATTCAGGATCAATGTTCATTAGGTCTTGCATGTCCCTAATAGTAGTAAAGCCACTGTGGTAACGCCTTGTGAACATGCACAGAATTTACCTGCAGATTTTCTGCCATTTGCCATTGTTTCGGTTTCTTCAGTTTAATCACATTTCTAATCTCGAAGTAAACATGCAGGCTGTGCTGTAGAGGCTGCCATGGGGATGGCAGTCTGATTAGCCCTAGGGAATATGGAGGCCGGTGGAGTAAGGAACAGACGCACCCCTTGGATCAGGTCGTTTGGGCGCAGGGATTTGCAGGCATCTAATAAATTATCAGTAATCTGGTGACCAAGCGTTAAATGGTGGTGGTTAGTGTTAGGCACTTGAAGGGAGGGTTTGTGTTGGGCATGGTTGGGGGGGAGGGGATTAGGTTTAGGAGAGTAGGGTTCAAGTTATAAAGGGTGCCATGTAAGTGCAATCGGTGATGTAAATAACCACTTTTTTTTTTTTTTTTTTTTTACTTGTGACACCACCCAAATTGTCCTGCAACATGTACTTGCGCACCACAAGTGCTGTCTTGCTTAAAATTGCTGGACGCTGTTTTTAACCCATTCGCGTTCCGTCGTTTTCACTTTAGAAATGTTCACCTCCCATTCATTAGCCTATAACTTTATCACTACTTATCACAAGGAACTGATCTATATCTTGTTTTTTCCGCCACCGATTAGACTTTCTTTGGGGGGTACATTTTGCTAAGAGCCACTTTACTGTAAATGTATTTTAACAGGAAGAATGAGAAAAAAACGGAAAAAATTCATTATTTCTCAGTTTTCAGCCATTATAATTTTAAAATAATACATGCCTCCTTAATTAAAACTCATGTATTGTATTTGCCCATATGTCCCGGTTATTACACCATTAAAATTATGTCCCTATCATAATGTACAGGATCTTCTCAAAAAATTTGCATATTTTGATAAAGTTCATTATTTTCTGTAATGTACTGATAAACATTAGACTTTCATATATTTTAGATTCAAATACACACAACTGAAGTAGTTCAAGCCTTTTATTGTTTTAATATTGATGATTTTGGCATACAGCTCATGAAAACCCCAAATTCCTATCTCAAAAAATTAGCATATTTCATCCGACCAGTAAAAGAAAAGTGTTTTTAAAACAAAAAAAGTCAACCTTCAAATAATTATGTTCAGTTATGCACTCAATACTTGGTCGGGAATCCTTTTGCAGAAATGACTGCTTCAATGCGGCATGGCGTGGAGGCAATCAGCCTGTGGCACTGCTCAGGTGTTATGGAGGCCCAGGATGCTTCGATAGTGGCCTTAAGCTCATCTAGAGTGTTGGGTTTTGCATCTCTCAACTTTCTCTTCACAATATCCCACAGATTCTCTATGGGATTCAGGTCAGGAGAGTTGGCAGGCCAATTGAGCACAGTAATACCATGGTCAGTAAACGATTTACCAGTGGTTTTGGCACTGTGAGCAGGTGCCAGGTCGTGCTGAAAAATGAAATCTTCATCTCCATAAAGCTTTTCAGCAGATGGAAGCCTGAACCCACTTTTGAACCACTAACAGTGGCAGAAGCGCCTGACCTGGGCTACAGAGAAGCAGCACTGGACTGTTGCTCAGTGGTCCAAAGTACTTTTTTCGGATGAAAGCAACTTTTGCATGTCATTCGGAAATCAATGTGCCAGAGTCTGGAGGAAGACCGGGGAGAGGGAAATGCCAAAATGCCTGAAGTCCAGTGTCAAGTACCCACAGTCAGTGATGGTCTGGGGTGCCATGTCAGCTGCTGGTGTTGGTCCACTGTGTTTTATCAAGGGCAGGGTCAATGCAGCTAGCTATCAGGAGATTTTGGAGCACTTCATGCTTCCATCTGCTGAAAAGCTTTATGGAGATGAAGATTTCATTTTTCAGCACGACCTGGCACCTGCTCACAGTGCCAAAACCACTGTTAAATGGTTTACTGACCATGGTATTACTGTGCTCTATTGGCCTGCCAACTCTCCTGACCTGAACCCCATAGAGCAGGGGTGCCCACACTTTTTCGGCTCGCGAGCTACTTTTAAATTTGCCGAGGCCAGGAGATCTACCAACGTCTCAAATGCTAAGCACGCCCCCCCCCCCCCCCCCCCCCCCGCGTAGGTTAGCCAGGTATATGTGCCTGCAGCATAGGTTGCGTGCCCTCAGTGTAGGTTAGCCAGGTATATGGGCCCTCAGTGTAGGTTAGCCAGGTATATGGGCCCTCAGTGTAGGTTTGCCAGGTATATGGGCCCTCAGTGTAGGTTTGCCAGGTATATGGGCCCTCAGTGTAGGTTAGCCAGGTATAGGGGCCCCCAGTGTAGGTTAGCCAGGTATAGGGGCCCCCAGTGTAGGTTAGCCAGGTATAGGGGCCCCCAGTGTAGGTTAGCCAGGTATAGGGGCCCCCAGTGTAGGTTAGCCAGGTATAGGGCCCCCCAGTGTAGGTAAGCCAGGTATAGGGCCCCCCAGTGTAGGTTAGCCAGGTATAGGGCCCCCCAGTGTAGGTTAGCCAGGTATAGGGCCCCCCAGTGTAGGTTAGCCAGGTATAGGTCCCTTCAGTGTAGGTTAGCCAGGTATAGGGCCCCCCAGTGTAGGTTAGCCAGGTATAGGGCCCCCCAGTGTAGGTTAGCCAGGTATAGGGCCCCCCAGTGTAGGTTAGCCAGGTATAGGGCCCCCCAGTGTAGGTTAGTCAGGTATAGGTCCCTTCAGTGTAGGTTAGCCAGGTATAGGTCCCTTCAGTGTAGGTTAGCCAGGTATAGGGCCCCCCAGTGTAGGTTAGCCAGGTATAGGGCCCCCCAGTGTAGGTTAGCCAGGTATAGGTCCCTTCAGTGTAGGTTAGCCAGGTATAGGGCCCCCCAGTGTAGGTTAGCCAGGTATAGGGCCCCCCAGTGTAGGTTAGCCAGGTATAGGGCCCCCCAGTGTAGGTTAGCCAGGTATATGTACCTGCAGGCGGAGGAGAAGAGGCGGCGAGGAGAGACTCTGGCAGGCCAATGGGATGTAGGAGAGAAGCGGCGGCGAAGAGAGAGGCGGCGCGGCCGCTACGTCATGGCTGGGGGCGGCGCCGGGCACGTTACACACGCACATTACACAGGCTGCCCGCCGCCGCCCCCAGCCATGACGCAGCGGACGCGCCGCCTCTCTCCTCCCTCTCTCCTCGCCTGCATGCATTCTATTGGCCAGCGGCCAGCAGCTAAACACGAGCTGCTGGCCGCAACAAACATTAACGAGACGCGGCCAAGAGGCCGCGATCTACCAAGGAGGCGGTTGCGATCTACCGGTAGATCGCGATCGACCTATTGGGCAGCCCTGCCATAGAGCATCTGTGGGATATTGTGAAGAGAAAGTTGAGAGACGCAAGACCCAACACTCTGGATGAGCTTAAGGCACCTATCGAAGCATCCTGGGCCTCCATACCACCTGAGCGGTGCCACAGGCTGATTGCCTCCATGCCACGCCGCATTGAAGCAGTCATTTCTGCAAAAGGATTCCCGACCAAGTATTGAATGCATAACTGAACATAATTATTTGAAGGTTGACTTTTTTTTTTGTTTTAAAAACACTTTTTTTTTATTGGTCGGATGAAATATGCTAATTTTTTGAGATAGGAATTTTGGGTTTTCATGAGCTGTATGCCAAAATCATCAATATTAAAACAATAAAAGGCTTGAACTACTTCAGTTGTGTGTATTTAAATCTAAAATATATGAAAGTCTAATGTTTATCAGTACATTACAGAAAATAATGAACTTTATCACAATATGCTAATTTTTTGAGAAGATCCTGTATGGCGACAATATTTATTTGGAAATAATGGTGCATTTTTTCCGTTTTGCATCTATCACTATTTACAAGTTTAAAATAAAAAAAAAAAAATAGAAGTATTTCATCTTTACATTGATATTTAAAAAGTTTAGACCCTTTTGTAAATATTTACATGTTTTTTTTTCATTGTAATGTTTTGTTTTGTTTTTATATTAAACATTTTATTTGGGTAGTTTTGGGAGGGTGGGATGCAAACAAGTGATTTATAATGTAAATGTGTGTTTGAATTTTATTTTATTTTTTTTTACTTTTAGTTGTAGTTTTACTTTTTGGTCAAAAGATGGCGGCCATGAGTTTGTTTACATGACGTCACTCTAAGCGTAACACACGCTTAGAGCGACGCATGGGGTACGTTACAGCCAGAAAAAGCAAAGCTTCCGAGAGAAGCTGTCGCTTTTTCAGCGGGGGAGAGGAATCAGTGATCGGGCACCATAGCCCGATACACTGATTGCCTAGCTAACGAACCGCGGGCCGGGAGCGCGCGGTAGCGTGCATGGTTCCTGGAGGTAGTTTCTACATCCAAGAACCAAAATAGGTTAAGTATGTCAGCCGGTGGTCTTTGCAGACAGTGTACAGATTTTATATTGTTGCCTGCTCCAGTTAAAAATGGCCAGATTGGGCAGCTTTTATTTGTGTATACTTATGTATACCAGAGCTGTCACATAACGAAGATTTGATACTCACCTGCTGCTTCCTCCAGCAGCATAAGCTCATCTGAGTCCCATGCCGTTCTCCCGCGGTCTGCCGTTCAGTTGCGATCAGCCCCAGTAACAGGCTCAGACAGGTGCAGTCTGGGTCTTTTGCGCATGCACAGACCTCCCGCACATGAATAGTAGACCCGGACTGATGCGACAGTTACCGTCGCTTATTGCAGCTGAACGGCAGACCACGGGAGGACGGCGTGGGACTCAGATGAGCTTATGCTGCTGGAGGAAGCCATGGGTGAGCATAAAGTCGTCGTTATGTGACGGCTCTAGTTTCCTTTAAGTGACCTTAGTACCTCTATGGATTCAAAATCTGCATTGCTGTGAAAACGGTGCTCAGTGCCAGTAAAAAAAAAAGATAGTACTTACTGTGGGGTTCCAGCAGTCTTGAGTAAGGCCTGGTTCCCACTTGCGCCTGACCACATGCAGCCTGGCGAAGGGACAGTGTAGCATGCGCTACAGTGGTCCAGCTAGAGTCCGAGAAAGATGTTACCCCCATAGGCTTTATGGTGACTGCATCTGCCTGCCTGGGATTATCGCAGACTACACAGAACTGGGGCTCTAAGCTCAAGTGGGAACAAAGCCTAAATTATCAGATGCAAAGTCACCAATCAGAGTCAACCATTTCAAAACCCAGATCTACAAGGCACCAATCAGTCAACCATATCAAAACCCAGATCACCGATGAGCTGTAATCTACATACCAGAAGAAAGAAACTATCTAGGTCTCAACCAGAATTTGAATGGGAAGCTTATTTATTAATATAACAGCATAAGCACTGGAACCCACTAGCAGCCCTTTTCTAAGCACTTGTGATTTGAAAAACTCTTACTAATTTAATGCTGTGTTTGTTATCTCACTAGAGGGATGTGATTTAAAAAAGTCCCCCATTGCAATACATTAGTAAGAGCTTTTCAAATCACAAAGCACTTAGAAAAATGCTTCTAGTGGGTTCCAGGCCTAAACTGGCAAAAATATTTTGTAAGCCCCTACTACCAGTTGTAAAGTGGTCTCAGTGTTCCTCCTGTTACTTGTTACATCTTACTTGAATAATTTCGAGAACTTATGGCTGTGATCTAGCACTTATGCACTGGACATACCCGAGTACACTAACTGCTCATGCCCAGTAAGTGTGAATGGGCAAATTTGCAAAGTCCTTTCCCAAGTTCATAAAGTGCACATGCACAATCAAAGCAATCAATTACCGTATATACTCGCAAGCAAGCCGAATTTTTGACCCCCCAAAAGTTGGGGGGTCGGCTTGCTTGCGAGTCACGTTGGGCGGTGGTCGTAGGCCAAGGCCCTGAAACCTCCTAGACCCCCCCCCCCGCTCGCTCCACGGCGGCTGCTGTGTGATGACCGGAAGCTGTAGGCAGAGCGGTTTCCATAGCAACGGCGATACATATCGCCGTTACAGAAAGCCGCTCTCCCTACAGCTTCCTGTTATCACGCAGCAGCCGCCGTGGAGCAAGCTGCTGTGAACTATTTACATTCCCGGGAGACGAAGAGTGGAATATTAGAGGCCACAGGGTAAGCTAATAGCGGCAGTGGGGGAGGGGGGGGGCACTATACTAGCTATACTGGGGCACTATACTAGCTATTACTGGGGCACTGTATTAGCTATACTGGGGCACTATATTAGCTATACTGGGGCACTATATTAGCTATACTGGGGCACTATATTAGCTATACTGGGGCACTATATTAGCTATACTGGGGCACTATATTAGCTATACTGAGGCACTATATTAGCTATACTGGGGCACTATACTAGCTATACTGAGCACTATACTAGCTATACTGGGCACTATACTAGCTATACTGGGCACTATACTAGCTATACTGGCTATACTGGGCACTATACTAGCTATACTGGGGCACTATACTAGCTATACTGGGGCACTATACTAGCTATACTGGGGCACTATACTAGCTATACTGGGGCACTATACTAGCTATACTGGGGCACTATACTGAGCACTACCTACCTATACTAGGGCACTATACTAGCTGTACTGGGCACTATACTAGCTGTACTGAGCACTACCTACCCATACTGGGCACTATACTAACTAAACTGGGACACACTGGGGGGATCACACGGCCAGCATTTCCTACCCCCGGCTTATATGAGGGTCGATCATTTTTCCATGTTTTTTCAGGAAAAAGTTGGGGGGTCGGCTTATATGCGGGTCGGCTTGCTTGCGAGTATATACGGTATGTCAGGACTGAGTCAGCTACTTACATACCTGATATTTAACTCTTTCAGGCAGAGAAAGAAAAAAAGGAACACAGCATAATTTGTGTGCTAGGCACTGTACATACACATGTCTATCTCATTATGTCACATGTCAGTTCGGGTATCCTTTAACAAAACTTATAGAACTAATGCCCATTATATTTAAAGAGACTCTGTAACATTAAAAAGATCCCCTGGGGGGTACTCACCTCGGGTGGGGGAAGCCTCCGGATCCTAATGAGGCTTCCCACGCCGTCCTCTGTCCCACGGGGGTCTCTCCGCAGCCCTCCGAACAGCCGGCGACTGTGCCGACTGTTAGTTTAATATTTACCTTTGCTGGCTCCAGCGGGGGGCGCTGTGGAGGCTTTCCGTTCCGAACTACACGGAAATACCCGATCTCAGTCGGGTCCGCTCTACTGCGCAGGCGCCGGAAACTTGCGCCTGCGCAGTAGAGCAGACCCGACGGCGATCGGGTATTTCCGTGTAGTTCGGAGCCGACAGCCGTCAGAGCGCCTGCGCTGGAGCCAGGAAGGTAAATAATGACGTCACCGCTGCCCGGACTCCACGGAGGGCTGCAGCGAGACCCCTGACGGATGGAGGACGGCGTGGGAAGCCTCATTAGGATCCGGAGGCTTCCCCCACCCGAGGTGAGTACCCCCCAGGGGATCTTTTTATGTTACAGATCCTCTTTAAAGTTAAATTTAGGTTTAGGTTTGCTTTAAGGCCCTCTATATCTACTGAGATAGAATTTTGTAATAAATATGTTTCTGTTCTTTACAGATAAGCAGTAAAGATGAAGATTTTCTAGACCTTTCTGTTGATGTTGAACAAAATACATCAATCACACATTGTTTAAGGTAAATGTACCAATATGAAAATTGGTCTCTTCGAGTTATAGCCATTCATCTGTATGCTGCTCTAAAAGTAAACAAGAGATCTTAAAAACAAAAGATTTGATACTTACCAGAGGCTTCCTCCCGCCCCATAAACAGAGTCCCACGCTGTCCTTCCGTGGTCTGCCTTTCAGCCGCGACCAGCCACAGTAACTTGCTCAGTCGGGTCCAGTCTGAGTCTTCTGCGCATGCGCGGACCTCCCACACATGCGCAGTAGACCTGGACTGACGTGACTGAGCAAGTTACCGGGGCTGGTCTTGGCTGAACAGCAGACCGCGTGAAGACGACGTGGGACTCAGATATGTTTATGGGGATGGAGGAAGCCCCTGGTAAGTATCAAATCTTTTATTTTTAAGATCTCTGGTTTACTTTAAGTCTGCATAATTGTGCATGATCTGGTGACATTTCATTTGCATGCTGAGTCTTAACAGAAATACAGTTATTGCTCTATGTATCAGTGTGATAGCTGTATACAGGGGTTGGGTCATGATGTGCACAGTAGTACTATCTGACTGTAATCTTAAATCTTTCCCCCGATACTTGTATGGGCATGATTGGCAGAATGACGTCATACCTTGGGTAGGAGTAGAATGTCCCTTGCTGCATGTTAATACCATGGAAATTTGCCAGTAAAAAAAATCAATGCACCCAAAATTATATTCCCCCAACCACTCTCTCCGCACAAGAAGCGGATTTGGCTAACCAGGATTAATCTACAGACCTTATGCTGTCACCCAGTCCCCTGTAGTCGTCCTGGTCCCTTGCCGTCTTTCTGCACTCTTCCATTTAGCAGCTGTGCCTTTTCTGAAAACTGCATGCATTGACCCAGGCAGTGGACCTCCGAATTGCTGCGTCTGCACGGTTCTTAAAAGTTGCTACATGTGCAAATGCTCCCAGCCACAGCAGTGCAATCGATGAGGGGCTACACATGCGCAGTAGTCCACGACTGGCCCAGTTGGACAGCTTTTGAAGGGGCGCAGCAGCTAAATAGAACAGAGTGGAACAAGGGTGAGGGACCAAGATGACTACAGGGGGGCTGGAAGAAGCACCAGGTAAGTTAGACTGGCCACTTTTATTTCACTTTAGGCTCCCTTTTAAAAGGTAAGCCAGAGAAAATGTTCACCTGAAGATGACTGAAGAGTTTTCATATAAGAGCAGCATTGCTTATCTTCCAAGTTGTTTTTTGGGGGTTTTATCTCTCTCTCTCTCTCTCTTTTGCAAACGTATTTGGCCCCGTTGAAGTTTTCCACATTTTGTCACATTACTGCCACAAACATGCATCAATTTTATTGGAATTCCACGTGAAAGACCAATACAAAGTGGTGTACATGTGAGAAGTGGATCGAAAATCATACATAATTCCAAACATTTTTTACAAATAAATAACTGCAAAGTGGGGTGTGCGTAATTATTCGGCCCTCTGAGTCAATACTTTGTAGAACCACCTTTTGCTGCAATTACAGCTGCCAGTCTTTTAGGGTATGTCTCTACCAGCTTTGCACATCTAGAGACTGAAACCCTTGCCCATTCTTCTTTGCAAAACAGCTCCAGCTCAGTCAGATTAGATGGCCAGCGTTTGTTTGTTTGTCGTTTGTTTCTGCCACACATAATTTTGCATTTTGGCCAAAAAGTTCCATTTTGGTCTCATCTGACCAGAGCACCTTCTTCCACATGGTTGCTGTGTCTCCCACATGGCTTGTGGCAGACTGCAAACGGGACTTCTTATGCTTTCTGTTAACAATACCTTTCTTCTTGCCACTCTTCCATAAAGGCCAACTTTGTGCAGTGCACGACTAATAGTTGTCCTATGGACAGATTCCCCCACCTGAGCTGTAGGGATCTCTGCAGCTTGTCCAGAATCACCATGGGCCTCTTGACTGCATTTCTGATCAGCGCTCTTCTTGTTCGGCTTGTGAGTTTAGGGGGATGGCCTTGTCTTGGTAGGTTTACAGTTGTGCCATACTCCTTCCATTTCTGAATGATCGCTTGAACAGTGCTCCGTGGGATGTTCAAGGCTTTGGAAATCTTTTTGTAGCCTAAGCCTGCTTTAAATTTCTCAATAACTTGATCCCTGACCTGTCTTGTGTGTTCTTTATGATGAGGACAAAGGTGCCAAAAGAGTAAAAACAATACTTAAAAGGTTTAAAAATGCTTAGGAGGCAGTGGTGGACTTACCTCCTGCAAGCAGACACAATGAGCTGTGTATTTAGAACAAAATAAATTTATTGGTACACTCCGGGGGGTAGTCGCAACGCGTTTCGCAGGCAAGACCCGCTTCTTCAGGCAATGGCAATTGGAGTACACAACTGGGGACTAGAGGCATAATGTTCTTTGGACTTCACGGTGTTGTTGCTCCCAATATTCTCTTAGAACACCTATGAGACCCTCACAGAGCAGCTGTATTTGTACTGACATTAGATTACACACAGGTGCACTCTATTTAGTCATTAGCACTCATCAGGCAATGTCTATAGGCAACTGACTGCACTCAGATAAAAAAAAAATGTTTGGAATCATGTATGATTTACGTTCCACTTCTCAGGTGTACACCACTTTGTATTGGTCTTTCATGTGGAATTCCAATAAAATTGATTCATGTTTGCGGCAGTAATATGACAAAATGTGGAAAACATTAAGGGGGCTGAATACTTTTGCAACCCACTGTATATCTGTACAATAATTAAACTGTTCCCTAAACCATGGTTATTATTCCTTATACAATGTTCATAAATTGCGATTTTTTTTTTGTTGTTGTTGCTCTTTTTAGGGGCTTTAGCAATACGGAGACCCTGTGTAGTGAATACAAGTATTACTGTGAAGAATGTCGCAGTAAACAGGAAGCACATAAACGGTAGAGCAATCACTTTTATTCTCTTGTATATAATGCACTAACCTATTACGCAGCACTGCACCTTACATTTGTAAGAGGTGTTCATTACTAATGTGAAGAATACTTAAATAGACACTGAAGCGAAAAAAAAATGATATTATGATTTGTATGTGTAGTACAGCTAAGAAATAAAACGTTAAGATCAGATACATCAGTCTAATTGTTTCCAGTACAGGAAGAGTTAAGAAACTCCAGTTGTTATCTCTATGCAAAAAAGCCATTAATCTCTACGACTTTCAAAGTCGTGGAGAGGGCTGTCATCTGACTTTTATTATCTTAACTGTAAGTGAACTAATTACTTTTTCTTTGCCAGAGGAGAGGTCATTACTTCACAGACTGCTCTGAAAGAATCATTTTGAATGCTAAGTGTTGTGTAATCTGCACATATTATAGAATGATGCAATGTTAGAAAAAACACTGTATACCTGAAAATAAAAATATGACGATATTTTCTTTGCTGCTAATCTTCTAGTAATTATTCATAGTACACAACCAATTCACTATATCATATATTTTTTTTCGCTTCAGTGTCTCTTTAACACACACTACAGGAAAAGAGAATTCTGTCCCATAAACCGTACAATCGGAGGTGATAGGACACAAGAGGTGATGGAAGTTCCACTCGCTGGAGGTGTAAAGGGATGGCAATGCTTAGGAGCAGGGCTGTGGAGTCGGTACAAAAATCATCAGACTCCTCATTTTGTGAAACCTCTGACTCAGGTACCCAAAATGGCTCCGACTTCCAACTCCGACTCCTCAGTTTATGAAACCACTGACTTTGACTACCCAAAATTGCTCCGACTCCACAGCCCTGCTTAGGAGAACTCATGGATCAGTTTGATCAGCTGATAATTTTGTAAGGTTCTGCTTTGCTGTGATGACTTCCCGGTTTAACACATGATCATGACCAGCAAATCAGAACCTTACAAATCTATCAGCTGATCAAACTGATCATATGCTTCTCCATCTGTTCTATTTAAGTATTGCCATCTCTGCAAGTGAATTTACTGGTATTTAAAGGGAAGGTTCAGGGACTGTTTAAAAAAAAATAAAAATCCGCATCCACTTACCTGGGGCTTCCTCCAGCCCGTGGCAGGCAGGAGGTGCCCTCGGCGCCGCTCCGCAGGCTGCCGGTGGTCTCCGGTGGCCGACCTGGCCAGGCCGGCGGCCAGGTCGGGCTCCTTCCGCGTTCCAAAATGCGCCTCACGGCGGCGCGCTGACGTCATCGGACGTCCTCCGGGCTTTACTGCGCAGGCTCAGAACTACTGAGCCTGCGCAGTAAAGCCCAGAGGACGTCCGATGACGTCAGCGCGCCGCCGTGAGGCGCATTTTGGAACGCGGAAGGAGCCCGACCTGGCCGCCGGCCTGGCCACCGGAGACCACCGGCAGCCTGCGGAGCGGCGCCGAGGGCACCTCCTGCCTGCCACGGGCTGGAGGAAGCCCCAGGTAAGTGGATGCAGATTTTTATTTTTTTTAAAAAGTCCCTGAACCTTCCCTTTAATGTTAAATTTAAAGGACAACTGAAGTTCCTATTTCCTTTTTAAAAATTCCAGTTTCCTGGCTATCCTGCTGAGCCTCTGCATCTAATACTTTAAGCAATAGACCCTGAACAAGCACGCAGCAGATCAGGTGTTTCTGACATTGTCAGATCTGATAAGATTAGCTGACTGCTTGTTTCTGTTATTCACTACTGAAGTCAAAGATCAGCAAGGCTGCCAGGCACCTGGTATTGTTTTTGAAGGGACTCCGAGCTCTAAATAAAAACGAAATTGGTACTCACCTGTGGGCTTTGTGCAGCCCACCGTAGGTCGGGAGATCCCATGGCGTCCATCTGGCTCTTCTCCCAGGGCCTGGTCAGAAATGGCTCCCAGCGACACTGGGCCCGAATGTCGCTCTCCTTCTTCCTGAAACGTCACGTCTGTCGTCATCATGCTGGCCGCTTCACATCATCACTGCGGCCGGCGTAACAGTACGGCGCATGCGCGATTAAACCACACATGCGGAGTACTGTGACGCCGGCCGCAGTGGTGACGACAGATGTGACGTTTCAGGGAGAGGAGCCCGACACTCCGGCCCAGTGTCGCCGGGAGCCACCGTGGAGCCATTTCTTGCCAGACCCTGGGAGCCAGATGGATGCCGTGGGACCTCCCGACCTACGGTGGGCGGCAGAAATCCCCAAGTGAGTACCAATTTCGTTTTTATTTAGAGCTCGGAGTCCCTTTAAAAGGAAATAAATATCGCAGCCCCCGTATTCTTCTCACTTCAATTGTACTTTTATTAAAGTTTTTCTTTTTTAAAATAAAAAAAAAAATGCAGTGTTCTTTGGATTGGGTGAAACCAAGCTAAGGAGGTTAAAGGGAACCAGAGAGGAACGAGGGGTAAAAAAGGGCAAAGATTTTATACATACCTGGGGCTTCTTCCAGCCCCATAAGCCTGAATCGCTCCCACGCCGCCGTCCTCAGCTTCCTGGATCCGCCGGTACCGGGCCCATCACTTCCGGCGGACGCGGCCAATTGTCCGCATCACAGGGGCTCCCTCCATACATGTACGCATGCGGCTGCGCAGTAAGCAGCCACATGCTTATCTGTATGGGGAGAGCACCCTGTGATGCGGAGAATTGGCCGCGTCCGCCGGCCGACTTGCGGCAATGACGGGACCCGGTGGCGGCGGATCCAGGCAGCGGAGGACGACGGCGTGGGAGCGATCCGTGCGTATGGGGCTGGAGGAAGCCCCAGGTATGTATAGTTCATCCTCTCGGGTTCCCTTTAAAGCAAACGTGTGACTTTAGGGGAGGGAAAAGACTAGATGATTTTTTTTTTTTACATAATTTTTATTTAAAGCAGATGACAGAGCTAATATCTATCCAGTATAAAGAAATAGGTATCCACACAGGGGTCCAGCACAAAAGTCATCACAAAACCACTAACCGTACAAAGGATGGAAAGCTTGACAAAAATATCAACATTATATAAAGGTGTGGAAAGACAGATAAAGTTAAACAATAATGTTGCTTAAAAAAACACCTCAAGGGTCAAACGTTGACCCGATCTATTAAGAACTACCATATGCTATACAGAACCTAAACAAAAGAAAGCATATGAAACAATCTAATAAATATTATCAAACAGTGACAAGAACAAAATGTGGTGGAGCCAGACATCATAGTATTCAGATTTTACGCTAAATAACCATTACATTGACAATGAGAAGGGGATTAGATCCTAGAAAGCTTGCATAATTTAACTCTATCAGTTGGCCATTAAAAGGTATTCTTTCTTACAAAATGTTGTTTTTTCTACCTATATAAATTGACCATGAGGGGGAGACGGGAAAAGAGGTAGAAACGAGTCAACAGGCAAGAATCCTCAAGCACTCATCAGAGGATTGGTAATCAATCCACATCGCCCAGATGGCATAATATTTATCATATCCATCTATGCTTTCTAATACTGTTTCCTCAATCAGCTGAATCTTGTTAAGCTTCATAAACCAGGCCTTCACAATGGGGATGACATAAGTGGACGTCCAATACAAGGGGATGAGGCTCTTGGGCTCATTAAACCTATGAGGGACTACTGAGCTCCTGTATCTTTTGGTTTTCGTAAGATGCATCGGTACACACCAAAGATTATCCTCGATTTTCTGACAAGACACTTGTCTAGAAATTTGAAGAACCTCCGACCAGAAGCCACTGAGCCTCGGGCATCCCCAAAATAAATGAAGAGTGCCTCTCTCTCCCCACACCCCCACTCTCCAACAGCTATCATCCCGTAGCCCATAGATCTGAGCCAGTTTCACAGGAGTTCTATACCAGTGGGTTAAATCCTATTTTGTTCTAATAGGTAACATATTCAAATTTAAAGGGGCACTATGGCGAAAAATTGTAAACATTTAAAATATGCGCAAACATAAACAAATACGTTTTTTTCCAGAGTAAAATGAGCCATAAATGACTTTTCTCCTATGTTGCTGTCACTTAGAGTAGGTAGTAGAAATCTGACAGAAGCGACAGGTTTTTGACTAGTCCATCTATTCATTGAGGGATTCTAAGGGATTTAATTATTTTTTAAAAGCACTTAGTGAATGGCAGTTGCTCCATCCAACTGCCAAAAAACTGTGTAGCGAGCAGGGAAGCTGGCCAGCATCATTGTTTAAATCCTTTTTAGGGAAGATCTTTTTAAAGAATAAAAGCCTTGCTGAGAATCTCCTATGAAAAGATGGACTAGTCCAAAACCTGTCACTTCTGTCAGATTTCTACTACTTACTGTAAGTGACAGCAACATAGGAGAAAAGTAATTTATCGTTCAATCCACTCTGGAAAAAACGTACTTCTTATTTGTCTATGTTTGCACATATTTTACATTTTACAATTTTTCACCATTTTGCCCCTTTAAGGAGGGTATACGGTTTTTTTTCATGACTGTATATTTTTCTGTCAGCATTATTGTACAGAAAGAAGATAGCAATTTTTTTTGCATTTCTATTTAATAAAAAAAATGGTTCAGCTTTAATCTGACTATTGAGTTTTTCTCCTTTTTTTAGGATGAAAGTAAAAAAGCTGCCTATGATTTTAGCTCTCCACTTAAAGAGATTCAAATACATGGATCAGCTTCATCGATATACAAAGCTTTCTTACAGAGTAGTCTTTCCCTTAGAACTTCGGCTGTTTAACACATCGGGAGATGCCACCAACCCAGACAGAATGTATGACCTGGTTGCTGTAGTGGTCCACTGTGGAAGGTAAGTGCCACCAGCAGAAGAACAAGGCTTCGCTTCATTGGGGATACTTTGGGCCATAATTAGAGCAGAAATGAGCTCCCCACCACCATAAAGCTCTGCAAGGGAAAGTTGGATACTTTGAACCATTTACAAATAATCACAGTTGATTTAATTGGCAGACATTTTTGGAATTGCTGGCGATTCCTAGAAAGCATAAATCACTGATGTAAGCACTTTAGTGGGTCCTAGGCCTTAGTGCTGGATGTAGTTAGGTTAGGTTGTGGCTTACGAACCAAGGTTGTGGTATGGTTCCAGATGTAGGGAGAGGGATTCCCCCATCCCCTCATGATTCACTGGGGATCCCATCCCCAACACCAGTTCATGAGACAATTTTAAGCATGAAAGGAAGAGATAAGCAGGATAAAAATTTACGGCAGTACTTAAAAATACCTAGACAAGCTATTGGCCACTAATGATCCAATCTTTTTCATCTTATCTTACCATTTATATGTAATATAAGGGACTGCCTAAATTATCCATTAAACGTATTCACTCAATTTACCCCTATACTACGTAGATTTGGTAAAATTGGATGAAAAAGATTGGATCATTAGTGGCCACCTTAAAGGATACCCAAAGTGACGTGACATGAGATAGACGTGTATGAACAATGCCTAGCACACACATAACTATGCTGTGTTCCTTTTTTTTTCTTTATCTGCTTCAAAGAGTTAAATATCAGGTATGTAAGTGGCTGACTCAGTCCTGACTCGGACAGGAAGTGACTACAGTGTGACCCTCCAGCTCTCAGATGCCATTTTCTGCTAGGAAATTCTTTTATAGTTGGAATTTCTTATCAGTGAGGGCACACTGTAGTCAGGACTGAGTCAGCTACTTACATACCTGATATTTAACTCTTTCAGGCTGAGAAAGAAAAAAAGGAACACAGCCTAGTTATTTGTGCGCTAGGCACTGTACATACCCATGTCTATCTCATCATGTCACATGTCTCTTCTGATATCCTTTAACCTCCTTGCCGGTTATCCCGAGCTCAGCTCGGGGTAACCTGCACAGGACGATTTCTCAGTCCCTGCTGGGCCGATTTGCATAATTTTTTTTTTTTTACCTACACGCAGCTAGCACTTTGCTAGTTGCGTGTGGTACGCGATCGCCGCCGCGCCGAGGGGTCAGTAAATGAAAATGTATTGGAGGGTCAGCCCCACAGCCAGGTTAACCCCCTTTTTACTAAAGGAAATTTGCTAAGGCACGTAGTTGATGATGACATGCATATGACTTGGGCACAGGATACAGCCAGTATATGGCTTATCCTGCTGCTGCACAAGTCCCAGCAGCGTTAATTACTATTTCCCCTCCAGGTCCATGTGGATGGTAGGGAATGATGTAATTCGACTTCCAGCTATTGCTGGAGGCTGAATTACAGTGTTTAAAAGTAACTTCAGCTCCGTCCTCTGACGGCGCCGAAGTTACTCACTGTGCACCGCTATAGCCATAATTCCTATTAGGACTATGGTGGCGCCGGCTGCTCCCAAATCTCCTGCGCTGTTATTACGCTTGCATGCATATGCGCTCCATTATGGGTAACCTTTCTCTGAGTAACAGTTTTATTATTGTTTCTGGCCAGTGGATCATTGATGTATCTTCTGTTTTCTCCTCTTCATGCAGCGGTCCTAACAGGGGACATTATATTGCAATAGTGAAGAGTCATGATTTTTGGCTGTTGTTTGATGATGACATTGTAGAGGTAAGTTCTTGTGTAATAAACTACAGTTCTATTATAAAATCTTGGCATAAATTATACTTTTGTTTTTGTTCAAAGGGTACATTTATTGATATGCAAGTAGTGCTGAGTTGATGCACATTTGATGGTAACTTTGCACAAATCTATGCTGCTCAAAAATGGACTAGTTTGTTTTCCAGCTGCATACATTTGTGTAAAATTGGCATAAAATTTGCATAATCTCCAAATTAGCGATTTTTGTTTTTGTTTTTTTTGTTGTTTTTTTTAGCGCGGTGTGAGGCCCCTTTCACACTGGGATGTTTTTATTGCGTTGTGTTACCCATTTTTACCACAGGGTAATGCTACAACAATGAAAGTGTATGGGACATTTCATACCTGACACCATGCTCCGAAAGTATCGCTTCTGACGCCAAAACATCGGTGCTTTACCTTTCAACATCCGCGATGACTGGAAGATAGCACCACAGATATTTTAATCTTTCGCGTTGCGGTGCACATGCATGGAAGTGTATTTTTCCAATGCAATTCATATTTCGGCCACCGGAAGTGAGCGCTAGAGAGCCTCACGTATAGTTTGGCTTGCTGCCAAAATGGCAGTTATTCCAAGTTTCAGCAATTACGGTAGTTAAAGGACCACTATTGCGAAATTTCAAAAAAAAAAAAGAAAGAGATTAGTTCTGGAAAGAATGCTTGTAGAAGGGATAGTGAAGGGTTAAGGATTAGTTAAAAAATATATCACCCTGCTGTTTTCACCTTCACGGCAGCATGAATCTGACAGCTCTTTCCAAGGACAGCTCCTATCTGCCTGGTTAAGATCACATGAAGAGACAGTTTTACTGCTTTAAATGCAATTAGCAGCCAGCAGTACAGTCTAATTAGCCAGGCAGATAGGAGCTGTCCTGTTGGAAGAGCTGTCACATTCATGCTGCGGTCTATGTGTAAACAGCAGGATGATTTTTTTTTAACTAATCCTTCACTGTCCCTTCTACTAGCATTCTTTCCAGAATAATTTTTTTTTGTTTTGTTTTATTTTTTAGAAATTTCGCGATAGTGGTCCCTTAAAGGGAACCTAAACTGAGAAGGATATGGATTTTTCCTTTTAAAATAATACCAGTTGCCTGAATCCCCTGCTGATCCTGTGTCTTTAATACTTTTAGCCACAGCCCCTGAACAAGCATGCAGATCAGGTGCTCTGACTGAAGTCAGACTGGATTAGCTGCATGCTTGTTTCAGGGTGTGATTCAGCCACTATTGCAGCCACAGAGATCAGCTGGACTGCCAGGCAACTGGTATTGTTTAACAGGAAACATCCATATCACTCTCAGTTAAGGTTCCCTTTAAGGCTGGTTTCACACCACCAACCAGTGTTATAGTTGCGGTGTGATCGCACGGCTAAAAATAGGCTTTGGAGATCCGTGCGTTAATGTACCTTTAGTTTCCAATGGTTTTGCTAAATGTTATGTGAGATGGGGATTACTCAGTGGTGTAATGATACCACATTACTTTATTGGCTGAAGTTACTGGCTGTTTAAGCATGTGGTGGGATGGGAGACTGGTGCAGAGTGGGATGGGGCTGCATATAAACGTTTTATATCATCTGCTGGTTGATGTAATGATGTGACGCAGACTGGTATGATGAATATGGGGTATTAATATGTTGCATTAAGTGTGTACAGGCTTGAATGGTTGTGGTGATTGAAGCAGAGGCTGTAGTGACACAGGACAAACAGTCCAGCTGGAGTCATTTATGTATGAAGGCAGCATGGCCTGGGGTGTAGAGGTGTGTGTGTGTGTGTGTGTGTGTGTGTGTGTGTGTGTGTGTGTGTGTGTGTGTGTGTGTGTGTGTGTGTGTGTAGGGAGGGGAACAGCTTGGGCTAAGGAATGGGGGACAGCTGGGAATGAGGTGCCAGGGCGGCACAACAGTGGATGAGGCATGGAGGGGCACCACAAGCTGGGGATGAGGTGTGGGGACAGGGGCAGCTTTGGCAGAGGCATGTGGGTGAGGGGCAGCGGGGGCTGGGGGATAAGGTGATTGGTTGGAACAGCAGTGAATGAGGCATGGAGGGCACCATATGCTGAGGATGAGGCATGGGAGGGGGCAGCTTAGGCTTGAAGCATGGGGGGGGGGGGGGGGGGGCAGTGTGGGCTGGGGATAAGGTGTCGCGGAAGCGCAGCCGTGGATGAGGCAAGTAGGGCACCACACTAAGGTGTGGTGGGTAGCTGGGGATGAGGTGTGAGGGGCGGAGTGGCAGTGGAGGAGATGTGGGAGGGGGGTTTGCATAAGGGCTGGGGACAAGGTGTTATGAAGTAGAATTTGAGATCGTTCGTGGAGAAATGCATGCTAATAAAATGCAATAACCTGCTAACTTGCAGGAAATAAAATGTTTGGTTAATTTTAATAGCTTTCATTATACCACCCCCCCCCCCCCCCCCTTCAATCTCTTAATCAACTATGTTTGCAAAATATCCTCACAGTTCTGCTTTTATCTGTCTGTGCAGAAAATCGATGCACAAGCTATTGAGGAATTCTACGGGTTGACGTCGGACATCTCAAAGAACTCTGAATCTGGATATATTTTGTTTTACCAGTCTCGGGACTGATCGAGAACTGTCACAGAGACTTACATCCTGCCTCATTTCTTCTCTGGAGCAAGGAGAAAGCACTGATCCATATATATCTATAAACAACTCTGTGTATATAGGTATATAAAGAAAAACTACAGAGCGGGGAGAAAATTTGAAAACAAAAAAATATATATATTATAAAAAAAAAACAACAGAATGGGGAGCTCAGGGGGGCATTAGCGCAGTTTGCACACACCGAAGCAAAGAACACGGATCACGGAGACAAAGAGGCTCATATCATGAAAATTGATTTATTCGCTCTCAGGTATCACGCTCACCATTACAGTCCCATCACTACTATAACCACAGCGAACATGGAACAGAGACGCTCATTCCTATTGGCTGATCTCGTGTGGTCGATTTATTGCTGTTCTAATCGTCTTTTAGCTAGCTATTGCAGCCACTCTTGGAGTACCTTGGCTTTGAAGGACAGAAGCCTGTTCTGATGTATATTTCACACTGACCACTCTCTCTACAGCAAGCAAACCCGGAAGAAGATTTAAAAACACGTTCAGAATTCTACAAACCGAAGTCGCTGTAAAAATACTAAAGTAAAGAGATATATATATATATATATATTTATATATTTGCGCCCAGCAACCGCAATTGCCTTTCTTGGAGAGGACAGGAAGACGTCATTAAAGCTTTTAGTCTGCCGGATGCCTGGAGATGCGTACGGTCACAAATGATGATTGAGGACAATATATAGCTCGTTAACCCCCCTGTTATTTTGGGGAGATGTTAGTTTAATTGTTAAAAATTTCTAATTTCTGCTGTTGTAGCACCTGGTAACAAATTTCTATTGGGTATGTAATCTTTCTTTTCTTTTATTTTTTTTCTTCACTTTTTTGTTTCTCTTCTCCACTCCCCTGGAAGTCCGCTAAGTAAAAATTGTGGAAGTGATGAGGCAAAGCAACAATGCTGCTTCTCTGAAAAATTGTTTTAGACAAAAGGGGTGAATTGCAAAGGCTGATGCAGAGTCAGAGGCTGTATGCAGCGCTTGTTCGACAGATTTATTTTCCTTTGCTACAAGACCTGCATGTGTGTTCTTGTACACCATATGCAACATTCCTGCAATAACTTTATCATGGCTCGTGCAATACTTTACCCGCTTCCTTCAGATGCACAGCTTACGCCTGTCCCAGGTCATAATTACAGCTTGAGCAGTGCTACTGACTCCTACACAGGAAGTTCGTGTAGGTTTACTTCAACGAATCATTGAGTGCTTCTACTCTGCGCCTGATTCTTTAAGTCTCCCCCCCCATGAATAAGCTTCCAAAGCATTTTTTTCAGCAAGTGCTTGGAGCTCTCCTAAAGAGAGGAAAATAAGACAGATGTCAGATAATATATATAAGTTGTGGAGCTCCAAGTGACAATCTAGAATCTGTAAGATGTTTGTTAAACTTGATGGGAGCAATATGGTGTGTCGAGAAATCCTATATACTGGTATATGGGAGGTTCTGGGTGGATATTCTGCCCATTTTGTGAAAGACAGTGGAAAATCTTAACACTGGGCCCATACCTCGGCAAATCTTTCCACCGATACAGCAGATTTATTTTTATTTGAGATTTCTCCAAATAATGGCTTCGCATTGGTTGTAACATACTGTGAATTTTTCTGGTGACTGGAAGCGACAGGCAAACCATTGTTACCTGTTCTTAAAGGATACCCAAAGGTGACGTGGCATGAGATAGACGTGGGTATGTACAGTGCCTAGCACACAAATAACTATGCTGTGTTCCTTTTTTTTCTTTCTATGCCTGAAAGCGTTAAATATCAGGTATGTAAGTGGCTGACTCAGTCCTGACTGAAGTGGCTACAGTGTGACCCGCACTGATAAGAAATTCCAACTATAAAACACTTTCCTAGCAGAAAATAGCTTCTGAGAGCAGGAAAGCGATAAAAAGGGTCAATAGTTCATACATTTTAGCTCTGGCATACTTCAATGAACAAAAACAATAAAACCGTTAAAACTTAAAAAGTAGATTTAAACATAAAATAAAACTGTTGAATATCTTAAGTCATTAATTTTAGGAGAAGGAAGATGGATACAATAGTTTATTTTATTTGTTTATTTTTGCCTCGGGTGTCCTTTAAACAATTGGACGTGGCGGTAAATATCGCATGACCTGTTGTGCTATGTGAATGGGCTAATGAGCAATTAATATGATGTGGCAACTGCATGAAATGCTGGGAACAAGAGATCAGATAGGAGAGCCATCACACACAATTGTAGGGTGACTTGTAACTCCCTTCCAATCAATTACTATTTGGAATGCTTGAGAAGATCGGCCAGTGATCTGCATTTCACACTTACAGGCAAAACATGAAAGATCTAAATATCGTGCAAAAGTGTATATAGTATTTCAACCCTTTATTTATCATGTTGAGGATTAGGGCTTACAGCGTATGAAACTCCAAAATCTCAGACCATTAGAATATTGTGAAGAGATTCCACATTCTAGGCTCAGTGTCACTCTAATCAGCTAATTTATCCAAAACACCTGCAACGGGTTCCTTTTTCATATATTAGTTGCTCCTTTTAAAGTGGATCCGAGATAAACCTTTTACTTCTTACATAATTGTGTTCCTTTCATATAGTTTATAGGACATTAGTCAAGCCAAATACTTTTTTGTTTTCGTTTTAATACTCTAATTCCTTATAAACTAAACAAGCCTCGCCCACAGCTTTTCAGAGTGCCTTGGCATTTTCAGACAGTAGCAAGGGCTTATGGGAGCTGGGCAGGAGAAGGGGAGGTGTTACTAGCCAGAGTTTTTTCTGAGGCAGAGGGGAGGAGGATAGGAGACTGAATTTACACACAGGCAAGCTGATAGCATCTTAGCCTGTGACAATGTGACAAACAGAACAGGGCTGCCCTCATTGTATCACAGGAATAAATAATCATAAACTTTTTAAACTTTTGCAGCTAGATATGCTGTGTAAACTATCTAAACTTTAGATAAGATATATATATATAGACAAGTTACTTGTTATAGTTGGTTTTTCATCTCGGATACGCTTTAAGTTGAAATACTGAAATAAGTGGACTTGCACGATATTCTACATTTTTTTTTTTGAGTTTACCTGTATGGCCGGTCTGATTAAGCATTGCGCAGATGCGTGATGATTCACTCTCCGGTTTGTAAATCAGATTGGCGAGTCATCCAGCCTGCAGCATGCTGTGAGAATTCTGACTCTGGCAACGACGACTCATGGTTAGCCAAACCCTGAAGCCACCAGAGTCTGCAGGTCAGCCCATTCATGCTTTCTTTCATAAAAACAAGGAACACCAAGAGCCCCAATAGTGTAATATGTACTGGTAAATGGTTACTAGATAGAGTAAATATTAATACTCACAAACCAGGGTTACCATTAGGCAACCACTGTAAAGGCAGGTGGGGAGATTTTCCTGACCCCACTCGGGAATAAGAAGTCGCTCTCTGCAGATGAGAAAAAGGGGGTTCAACCCTCCACCCAGGGTGGACTCAATATTATGCAGGAGAACAGAGGCGCCAGAAGGATAAAAGGAAGCTAAATGAGCTTAAAAACCAAATTCTTGGTAAATAGAGGAGGTAGTGGTGGACTTACCTCCTCCAAGTAGACACACAACGACTGTAGTAAACACAGTCAATATATTTTATTTATGAACTCCAAATATGCAACGCGTTTCGCAGGTTTGATCCCGCTTCATCAGGCAATAACAACGGAGCAATAGCATATGTGGTCAGTAGAAGAGCCAGGCACCTGGCTCTTCTACTGACCACATATGCTATTGCTCCGTTGTTATTGCCTGATGAAGCGGGATCAAACCTGCGAAACGCGTTGCATATTTGGAGTTCATAAATAAAATATATTGACTGTTTACTACAGTCGTTGTGTGTCTACTTGGAGGAGGTAAGTCCACCACTACCTCTATTTACCAAGAATTTGGTTTTTAAGCTCATTTAGCTTCCTTTTATCCTTTTGGCGCCTCTGTTCTCCTGCATAATGCTTTCTTTCATGAACACAGTTTCCTCCTCCGTTTTGTATACATACAGCTTACTAATTGCTTCTTAACCTGCTGAGCGGTCTGGACGAGCTCAGCTCGTCCAACACCGCCAGAGGCTGCCGCTCAGGCCCTGCTGGGCCGATTTTTGTCAAATAAAAAGCAGCACACGCAGCCGGCACTTTGCCAGCCGCGTGTGCTGCCTGATCGCCGCCGCTCTGCGGCGATTCGCCGCGAGCAGCGGCGAAAGAGGGCCCCCCTAGCCGCCTGAGCCCTGCGCAGCCGGAACAAAAAGTTCCGGCCAGCGCTAAGGGCTGGATCGGAGGCGGCTGACGTCAGGACGTCGGCTGACGTCGATGACGTCACTCCGCTCGTCGCTATGGCGACGATATAAGCAAAACAAGGAAGGCCGCTCATTGCGGCCTTCCTTGTTTATTCTGGGCGCCGGAGGCGATCGGAAGATCGCCTCCGGAGCGCCCTCTAGTGGGCTTTCATGCAGCCAACTTTCAGTTGGCTGCATGAAATAGTTTTTTTTTTATTTAAAAAAAACCCTCCCGCAGCCACCCTGGCGATTTAATCAGAACGCCAGGGTGGTTAAACACTTGCACAAGAAAAGTGGAATTAGCTTTCCAGGGTAGGGCAGCAGTCTTGAAGGATCCTGTATGAAAGGACATGCCAGGTGAAACAGGAGATGCTTCTCCCAGTGTGTAGCAAGGCCAATGCATTTCTTAGGAGCCTTTCTCAGGGCCTGTTAAGCCCAGTGCATCAGTTCCCACTTCTGGCAGTGCTTAGAGTGAGCCTCAAGTGAGTTTTCATTTAAAAAAAAAAAAAAAAAAAACCCAAGGAGGGGTGAAGGTTCCGGTTCCTATAGAGCCTACCCGTTTCTCTTCTGGTCCCCTCGTTCCATTGCTGTAACCCTCCCTTAGAAGGCTTTGGCCGATGGGTCGAAGGCTTCCCTCTTCTGCCACGGGAGGCTTCGTAAGTCTTCAAGAGCACTCGGGCTCCTGAAGACTAAAGGTGGCACACCATGCACTTAAAATATCCAATTTTTCTCCAATTCGATAATTACCATCAGTTCTCCCCCAAAAAAACAAACTTTTCTTTGTTTTCGATCAATAAATCTGATCGGATTTCACGCTTTTTTTTCGATTTTTTGTTTTTTTTTGTTTTTTTGGAGATTGGACATGTTGGAAATTTCAGAATTGTATGGTGTGTGTTGGATTGTCAATTACTTGATGTACAGTTCCAACCAATTTTTTTCTCAATTTTCAATTATTTTATTCATGATTGGTTAAAAAAAATGAAAATAGGTGTGTGGTACATTGGTTAGATTTTTGAATACTTACAATCAGTCAGAAGAATTGATTGCTATTCTTGAATTGAACGGATATTTAAAAAATTGTATGGTGTGTGGCCACCTTAAGCCTCCCGCAGTGGGAGATTTGAACTGGGGAGCCAGCCTTGGAACTAGTGGACCGTGAGAGGAACAGCAAGGCTCCATCGGACCTGGAGCCCTTCCCCCTCCTTAGGTAAGTATATTCTTTTATTTTAAAAACACTTTAAGTTTGCTTTAACCTCTGTAACGGTAATCCCGAGTCAGGCTCTGGACGGAAAGCCACAGAACAGGCTGGTAATGCCGTGCCTGAATGAATTATATGCAGGAGCTGCTGCAGACCTCTCTGTAGTATGTTTTTCTTCTTGTTTTTAGGGTCTAAAAGCTTGTGAAAAAATGTTACGGCTTTTAGACCTTAAATCTGGAAATAATCACCAGGGAGGTTAAAAGGTATTAATATTCCACTTTAATACCTTCATGGACTATGCCTAAAGTCCAGGCTGAACAAGAGATATTCACATTGGTTAATTTTAATTACCATCCCAGTGACATCGTCTCTGGGTGTTAATGTTTTCTGTTCTTTTGAGACTGCAGCGAGTGGAAACTGTCTCTTGTGTGTCAGGAAGTTAGACACAGATTTCCCATAAAACCTCTAGGAGGCACTTGCTGTTTGCTTGCCCTTTCAGCAAATACAAGATGGCTACAGCCACAACTTCAAAGTTCTCTGCATTAATGAAGCCCTGCTCTTGCATCGGTGGAAATATTAGCCTACTTACGGCTGGCAATGCTGTTAAGTTTACAACCGTTCTGCATGGAAGGTGGGATGAATGTTTCATTCGTCATTTAGAAAGGCTCCAACGTAATGTGTTGATTGCTGGACTCCCCCGGTGGAGACGAATGCTGGCGAGGTTCCTGCAGTGTATGAGTGTTCCTGCTTTGTCACCCCTGTACCAGGGAATGAGGCAGGCTGCAGCATATGGAGAATCCCATCAGGAACCTCCTGACTTCCAGACGCCCTTATACAGCGCATGTATCCTATTCCAAAAATTGTTTCTTTATTACAGATCTGAAGAAAATACCCAGATTTTATTTTCCTTTTAGATGAGATGTTCTAGTAATGAGGATGACTGCACCACATAGGTTCCAGAGTTCTAACATTTTCATGTTGTTGTTTTTTTTTTCTTTTTTGTGATTGTAAATCTGTTAATTCATGATTATTGTGTTATTGTCTGACCGTGTCTGAATGTAACTTGCCTGAAACGTGGATGAATGTGTACCGATCAAGCTTTGATACCCCGCTTACCATTAATTTCTGTTATAGTGTGATTTTACTTTAAGGGTATAGTTCTACTTGGCTTGAATGGAGGGGGCGGAGACAGTTCCCATGGTGTAACATTCCCATCCTCCTCGGTCTGCTGGTCTATGGTTGGTCGACCTGCACGTCGGTAGCAGCGATACTCAGGAGGATCTCTGCTAATGTTTCATTTATCTTTATAATATCCATTTAAAGATACCCAATGGTGGATCTTTGTAATAAAAAAAAACCTAGTTCTCTCAGACTCATTCAACAGTAGTGTTTTTATGAATGGACAAAAAGCTGTTTGTTCCCCTTTTAAAAAAAGAAAACTTTTTTTTTTTTTAAGCAAAGACAAAATTGCAGTGAAAGTGTGCAGCTCAACTCAACTTGCTCCATTGTCATCACTTCTTCCTGGCTCCTTTCTGATGACTCATGCTGTCTATTCCAGCAGAATGGACAGCATGAGTCATCAGAAGGGTGGGGCAAGGGGTGGGATACAGCAGCTGTCGCCGGGATACACTGAACTACATTAGAAATTCACTACTCAAATAAAGTGGCTGTGTAGAGGGAAATGGTTATTACCAGGATAAGAAGCAGCATCTGTCTATTCATTTAAATGCTCTCTTTTTTTTTTTTTTTAGATATACGGTAACTGTTGGTTGATTATGAGTGGACACCCTATTTAGGCCAATTAATGTTCTAGCCAGATCAGCTTAAACAGATTTCACATAGTTTCCGCACCATTTTTTTTTTTTTAAATCCTTGTTTATATGAAAATATTATAGCCAAGTTGAAATAAGGCCATTTAATACATTTCCAGAGGTTTAATTTAATTGTACTCATGATCATTTGCGGCAAGACTGAGCAGGACTTGTAAATTAGCACTGGGCAAGACTGCAGTTGTATTTCCTAATGACCAGTGGTAATCCTATTTACAAGCACTGAGTGATTAATAAGAGTGTAAATATTAAAACCGGATTCCATGCTGACTACTAAGGGTGCAGCAACAGTACATACCTGTGAACTGCCTGCCAAGAGGGTGTGCAGCTGTGTTCAGTTCTCAGATAGTACTTCCATGTGTGCAGGGAGCAACGCACATATGTTCCTACTGGGCAGAGGGCAGATGCGTGCTATCATTGTTTTATGCACTTATATTCAGTTGATTTTGTGTGGTGTATTCTTCCGCTTCACCGCAAAGGCAGTTTGGTCTGGGAATTGGAATACTGGCCGAAAGCATTACAAATCTTTAAACGGCTACCACAGTTCACAGATGCAAACGTCAATTTGGTCTTTTAAAAATTCAGTGGTTTTCTTAGAGAACCCGAGGTGGGGTTCTGTCAATGCTATCCGCATACAGAGGCTGGGTCTGCCTATACAGCTCAGCCTCTGTTGCTATCCAGATCCCCCCTAAGTTTCCCCTGCGCTCTATTTGCCCCCATAAATCACAGCCGCGCTTTGCGGGCTGTTTATCTATGTACTGTCAGTATCGGCGCTCCCCCGCCCTCCTGCATAGCTCCGATCCCCGCCCGCAACCCTTCCCTCCAATCAGCGGAGAGGGAAGGGATGCGGGCGGGGACCGGAGCTATGCAGGAGGCGGGGGGAGCGCCGAGACTGACAGTACATAGATAAACACAGCCCGCAGCGACACACTGTGTGTCGACAGCGCAGCTGTGATTTATGGGGGATAGCAGAGCGCAGGGGGGGGGGGGGTCACTTAGGGGGGGATCTGGATAGCAACCGCGGCTGGGCAGTATAGGCAGACCCAGCCTCTGTATGCTGATGGCATTGTCAGAACCCCACCTCGGGTTCTCTTTTTAAGCAAGAACTGTGGTCATTTTTCGTTTGTAATAGGAATGTATAGTTATTTAGTTTTCAATTACCGTTTTTGATTTGAATTAAACATATTTTTAAAGCCCCTCTCCTCTATTCTCAAGTGGGGGGGGGGGGGAGAATCTCATTTTGAATGATGAGCTATTGGGTGGATTAGATCATGGGGAGGGGTTTGAAGGTTCCATTAGTAGGCTTTCCCAACACTAAGCTTGCTATCCATTGGCCCCAACACTGCAGCAAGGAATGAGGAGGGGCCAATAGAATTCTAGGCCAAAAAGGGGCTTTAAAATATATTTACATTGGGTAATTATGAAATATTTCAATTAGAATTTGATACAATACTTATTGGCGTGACAATGGAACGTTTTAAGATTTTGTTGTATTTGTGTAGTAAAAATGAGTCCATAGCAAAGGATGGGACTTAATCATGAGCAGCTGCGTCTGGGCAATTCTGTAATGTTAGGGATTTGCTTGGCACAGCAAAAGGTGGAGCTCCAAGCAAACTTTGAACTTTCCTTTTATAAGATTTTATATTTTATGGATAAAACAAAACCATCTATTTTTAGAATTAAACTTAATAAAAAAGACAAAAATAAACTCTACATTTCCTTTATGCTAATCTTATTCCATCAGTTTGTTCTCATTGTATTGGTAAGTACAATATTAAAGGGGCACTATAGTGAAACCTACTATTCTGATTACCTTGCTAACTTGTAGGTACTAGGGACTACATTCGTTTTCAAACAGAGCTATTTCAAAGCGTCCTGGAAGTGCTAATTTACATCATGTGACAGCATCTCTCGTCAGTAACTAGTAGTGATGGGAAGTTCAAAAGTTTTCAATGAACTGGTTCATTAACAAGATCCGGGTCATGAACGATTCATTTGAATAAATTCACTGGGGGGGGGGGGGGGTGGCTAGCTAGCCGTAACTCTTTGCTAGTCACTCCAACCACTCTTTTCTGCAATGTGATAGCAGTGCTGCTGTAAGATAATGAGCGGAAGGGGGGGGGGGGGGGTAATTAGTCAGGTAACCTTTAAGGTGGCCATACACTGGTCGATTGCCATTAGATCGACCAACAGATAGATCCCTCTCTGATTGAATCTGATCAGAGAGGGATCTAATCGCTTCCCATACACTACAAACAGATTGTGATTATATTTCAACTTGAAATCGATTCACAACCTGTGGAACTACCGCCTGCTCGCCGCCCCTGCTCCCCTGGCCAGCCGCAATACATTACCTGTCCGCCAGCAATGGCTCCCCGGGTCTATCGGCGGGAAATCGTGTTAGTGTATTGGCACCTTTAGATTTATCTATCAGATCAGTACAGTAGTGCAGTGTAGGTTCATTATTTTATTAAATTAATTCACAATTCTGTGATGGATGCAAAATCGGTGTTTGTGTTCACTTTCTAAATGCACCTCAGCCTGTTCTGTGAACTGCACTGTCACTACTTGTACTGCAGATCCGTTCAAAAAGTACCTTCTTTGAATCATTGAGCCAAGGAACTGTTCAAAACTGATCAGTTACTACTCAGTCAGGAGCGGCTGCTGTAATCTTATCCCTGAGTGAGCTGGGAGGAGTTCCTTCTCTCACTCACTCCTTACAGCTCAGCAGCTGCAGTTCCTGTTTCATCCACTGAACTGAATCGTTCAGTGTGATGAATCGTATCACTCGATTCACAAGGAAGAACAAGTTCAAATGAACCAATCGTTCATGAACTGGACAACACTAGTAACCACCCTTGCCGACGTGGTAGTCCCCTCCCCACTTGGTTTGCTCTAACTGCCCACCTCTTCCTCTGTCTCTTTCTCTCTCACACACACACACACATACCGCTGAAATCATTCCTGCACACAAGGATGTGAAAGAGTGTTGGTCTGTGTAATTGCTGTTTAAATCCAGAGAGATATATAAATAATCAATAATTAGGCTACTAAATTAAAAAGCCCAGGAATTGAACTCACAGCCTCCTGTATCAAAGGCAGATTATTTACCTCTATACTATGACCTCTGCCGTGATGGCTGAAAATAAATAGTTTTACTTCTTATTTTTTAGCCCATTTCAGCACATGTAGTTCTGAATAAAACTATTTCCAGCAACCATGGCATAGAGGTAAATTCAGTAGTCAAAGTAGTCAGTTGTGCCGAATGAATAAATGCAAATCATGGATTAATGTTGCTGTTACTCTTTTGTTTTGTTTGGACTTTACTAATGCTGTCCATATAAAATTCACTCATTACATCTGAGCACAAACTTCTTTTGTCGACCATCTATCTGGACACAGTAAAAAGTTTAGGTCAGGAGTAGAACATCTTTTGGTGACTGAGATTTCCTCATCTCCTGTCTAAGCGACTGACTCACCAGGAACAGGAAGTGAGAGGGAATATGTTGAGGTAGTAACATGAAAGTTCGTAAGCTTTCTCCATTGTATCCAAAACTAAATGAACAAAAAAAGCTTTAATTACTCTTTTTAATTAAACTAACCATACTACACTTCCAGTTAACCACCCTGGCGTTCTATTAAGATCGCCAGGGCAGCTGCATGAGGGTTTTTTTTAAATAAAAAAAAAAATATTTCATGCAGCCAACTGAAAGTTGGCTGCATGAAAGCCCACTAGATGGCGCTCCGGAGGCGTTCTTCTGATCGCCTCCGGCGCCCGGAATAAACAAGGAAGGCCGCAATGAGCGGCCTTCCTTGTTTTGCTTAGATCGTCGCCATAGCGACGAGCGGAGTGACGTCATGGACGTCAGCCGACGTCCTGACGTCTGCCGCCTCCGATCCAGCCCTTAGCGCTGGCCGGAACTATTTGTTCCGGCTGCGCAGGGCTCAGGCGGCTGGGGGGACCCTCTTTCGCCGCTGCTCGCGGCGGATCGCCGCAGAGCGGCGGCGATCGGGCAGCACACGCGGCTGGCAAAGTGCCGGCTGCGTGTGCTGCTCTTTATTTCATGTAAATCGGCCCAGCAGGGCCTGAGCGGCACCCTCTGGCGGTAATGGACGAGCTGAGCTCGTCCATACCGCTAAGGTGGTTAATGAATCTCCCTTCCTCCAGATCATGCTTAAAGAGAGTCTGAAGCGAGAATAAATCTCGCTTCAGACCTCATAAATAGCAGGGGCACGTGTGCCCCTGCTAAAACGCCGCTATAGCGCGGCTTAACGGGGGTCCCTTCACCCCTAAATCCCCCTCGGTGCAGCGGGGGAGCGCTTCCTGGTTGGGGCAGGGCTAACCGCCGCAGCCCTGCCCCACGCGCGTCTGTCAGCGCGTATCTCCGCCTCTCCCCCGCCCCTCTCAGTCTTCCTTCACTGAGAGGGGCGGGGGAGAGGCGGCGATGCGCCGCTGACAGACGCGACTGGAGGCAGGGCTGCAGCCGTTAGCCCTGCCTCCAGGAAGCAATAAATCTGCGACCTTTCTACGACACTCTTTTGCGGGGGGTGGGTTGGGGGTGAAGGGACCCCCGTTTAGCCGCGGGATAGCGGCGTTTTAGCAGGGGCACACGTGCCCCTGCTATTTATGAGCTCTGAAGCGAGATTTATTCTCGCTTCAGAGTCTCTTTAAACTGAGAATTCCAAAGTAAAATAAATCTAAAGTTCTCCCTCTGGTAATTGTTCCCCTTTCTATGAGTGGGAGTTGAAGAGCATTTTTCAAGGCTGACGTCAAAAACATTGTAGCCAAACAGTTCTGAGAGAAAACTTGTACTGACATTAAAACCTCTAAGATTTTTATGTGACATCAGACAATACTAGGTGCTTTTACGTGTTTGTCAGTTGTCATGACACTCCACTGGAGACCATCAGGTGACTTTATAAAAAGTCACGCCCTCTCGTTCTCATGTTATGCCTGGGACACACGATGAGATTTTCTGGCAGATTTACTGCCAAATCGATTATTTCCAGTGTGTCCGATCTGGCAGTAAATGTACCAGAAAATCTCATTGTGTATACCTAGCGTTACAGGTGTGTGCTTTGGGGGGGGGGGGGGGGTAAGCTTACACAGCAGCCATCTTCTTTAACCTGTCCCACGCTGTGGTCACGTGACTACAAACACTTCCTCCTTCCGGGTTGAGGCTTGGGACGCGCTGTGGGAGAGGATAAAGAAGGGTGCTGGGTAAGTTTAACCAAGAGTCATCAGAATGGAGGGGTGAGCAGTAATCGTGTGGGAGAGCAGACAGGCTTGAGTGACCAGCAGGAGTGTTTCATATTGCTGGGTAGCACAGAAAAGTACTCATGGTAAGAAACTGCATCTGTGCTTTTACTAAACATGGTTTCTGGATTAGTTTGGATGAATTCAATATAGGGTCATCTTCACCAGTGTGTTTTCCAGGCATGTAGCATTGTTTTGTGGAATATGGGTGTGGGAGTAGCTATGATAGGAGTTTTTTTTTTTTTTTTAAATACGTTTTTTTTTTATTGATGTTTTCAATTAACACATACCAAGTTTTAACAGTCAATACAGAACAACCCCCCCCCCCCCCCCTTTTCTCTCTCAGTCCCTCCTGCATGAGATGGCAATGAAAGTAGTTTAGAACTTAATTAATACTAGATTTATGGTGATTGGTAATCCACACCATGTTTTTTAAGGTGTTCCAGCCAGGGAACCCACATCCTATCAAATTTGAGAGGACAATTGCATTGAAGATAAGTTAATTTGTATAATGGAAGCGCTGCATTTGTTGGTTTAACCCATTCAAGCTATGCTATGAGTTTAAACCACTTCGCTACTGAGGTTGTTTTCACAGTTCAGCGCAGCTCTGATTACTGTGGCAATAATGTTATCCCTACCTATCATACCTAAATGAGCTATGTTTTTCAGGAAAAAATTTGCTTTTTGTGGGATATATATATATATATATATATATATATATATATATAAATTACCTTATTTTCTTTGCACTTTAAAGGGAAAATAAGGAAAAGAATTAACTATCCATTATAGCTTTAGGCTGCTTTCACAGTGGGACGTTACAGGTGCACGTTAGAGCAGCCTGTAATGCACCCCCACCGCACAGCAATGAAAAATCAATGGGCTGTTCACAGTGCCCACGTTGCGTTACACAGTAACGCTTCACGTCAAGACAACGTACTGCATGCAGTACTTTATACGCTGCTAAGCCACATTAGACTGTTTGCACATGCTCAGTACGGGTGGGTTTTTTTGGGGGGTGGGGGGGGGGCGGAGAGGAGGCGGGGAGAGGCCGCTACGTAGCCAGGCACATGGCTACTTGGCATTCACTGCACTTGCAGTGTTTACTCTTTGGATCGGCCGCTGATTGGCTGGCGGGACCACGTGATGCGGAGAGCTCCGCTCACGTGGTCTCCGCAGCGCCTCCGACAGTGCAGGCGCACCAAGAGCTGCTTGTAACGCGGCTCTTGGTAGCGTCCTCTTGGTAGCGTCCTGCTCCATCACCACCAGGCGTTGCGTTAGGGGCACGTTATTTACCCTATAACGTCCCCTAAACGCAACATCCTGGTGTGTAAGTAGCCTTAATGTAAACAGTTATATTGTACATTAAGGCTGCTTTCACAGTGGGACGTTACAGGCGCACGTTAGAGCAGCCTGTATCGCAGCCCAACTCACAGTAATGAAAAATCAATGGGCTGTTCACAGTGCCCACGTTGCGTTACAGTGTAACGCTGGATCGTTCAAAGTGGGTGCAGCATGCTGTGTGTTATAGGTGGTTTTAGCTGCGTTAGACTGTTTGCACATGCTCAGTAAGGGGAGAGTCCACTATTGTTCCTAACCACATGGCTAATTAATATTCACTGCACTGTAGTGTTGTCCAGATCATGAACCATGAATTGTGAATCTTTGATCCAAATCTTTTTTGTGAGTCTAATCATCCGGATCATCACAATGAAGGATTCGGTTCACAGTGGATGTCTGGAAGAAACAGGAACTGCAGCTTCTGGCACAAGCACAATCTTCCTGCTGCATCTCTCCCATCCCCCATTAGCACCCTCAATGTGCCTTCATTCTCCTGCACCTCTCACTCTGCTGCACCCCTGCTTCCCTAGTAAAATGTTTCAAAGATTCTGTTCAAGGATCCGGATCCTTTCAATGATCCGATTCGAATCATCCGAATCATTGAAAAGATCTGGACTTCCCAGGATAGCGGCAAGAGCCTCATAATGCTGCTCAATCTGATGACCAACTTCAACACCACCATGCGTTGCGTTAGGGGCACGTTATGCGACCTCAAAGTCCCTTAAAATGCAACGTCTTGGTGTGAAAGAGGCCTAAACCCACACATTTTCTTTGTCTATCTCTCCTGTTTGTTAAAACAGTTCATTTGTGTTCATCATGTATTAAGGACATACTCTGTTATTTACTTACTGTTTTCTCTGTCTTCTGCAATGTTTATTTTACACATGTTTACTTAATATTCCTGCTTTGAATTCCCTGGGGGTAGGAGAGGGGTTTGTTGTCATTCTGTTTGAACCCTGTAGCCTTTTATCAGCTTAGAGATTAATAAACCGTGTTAGGGCTGGTTCACGCTACAAGAGCTTTTCCAAGAGCTTTGTGATTTTAAAAGCTCCTGCTAGTGTTATCCTATGTGTGTGTCCTCACCTGATCGAGGTGATTTTGTAAAAAGTCCCCACAGCATTGCATTAGCATGAGCTTTTCAAAATCACTAGCCCTTAATAAGCTCTTAAAGTGTGAACCAGCCTTTATCTAGGATTTTGTAGAGGAGAGTGCAGTGATTTATTTTCATGTCCTCTGGTAGGAAGTGATATACGTTGACAGATTGTGGAGGGGGCTTCAAGCATGCTGTCCAGTCACAGTGAAATTTGAAGTGAAAAGGTTCTAATGTCTGTACAAGTTTGGCTTAACCAGATCCTTACCTAGTGAAATGAAATTCTGTAGCAACTGTGCTCTACTGTTTTCCACTTCAGTACTAAAAAACAGACTACAAACTGTCATGCAGAGACCTCTATGGACAGCAGCACTTGTGGGCCATCTCCTTCTTTTTCTGCATCCAACAGACATAAGTAGGGGTGGCACAGTTACCTTGTCTGGGCCAGCGGATCTCTGCCTTTCAGCTGACTGAACTACACAGTTACAGAACCACATAAACGCTATAGCAGCAGTGTAGGAGCTATTAGTCTGCAACTGGTGGACAATGTTATTTGAATGTGGCCATTTTCAACAATGTAACTTTTGTTCTGTAAATAGTACAATAGCTACTTCCATACAGTGGACAATTGTTAGTTTAAAAAAAATGTTTTCATAAATTGTAAAATTCCAGTGCAGGAGATGGCAAATACCCAATTACCCATCATGCAGTGCACTTGTCCTGCTCAATATGGCCATGTGAACCACTAATTTGCAACCCTTGTGTTTGTGTGACGCATTTTTAGCATCTTTTTTGTTTGTTTAAAAATTCTCTTTAAAAAAAAAATCAGCCCTGCTCAACCAGAATGATGGCGTTGCTGTGGGAGTACTGCCATTTTTTTTTCACAATAACTGACATTTTATTTTCAAGAAGTGTAGCTTTATTTATAACTTATAAGAGAAAAAAAAGCCAAGGTTTGCTATTGAACGTTTTATAGTTAAACAGTGAGAAATACACATTTTATTTTTAAATGTGACATTTTTGTCCATAGGATTTTTTTTATTCACCTTTGCAACCCATTTCATTAGTATATATTTCTTTTATTTGTGTGTGTGAGATTCCAGAGGTGATGGTTCTGAATAAGTTAATTTTTACTTCTAGTGCAGCTGAAAATAATACAATTCTTGAATTATTAGTGTCAACATTTAGCAATTTATTAAAAAAAATAAAAATAAATGAAATAAATTATATTAACCAACCAAAATGACCAACATATGAAGCATTATATAAATATTTTTTAAGGGTAGTTGAGACGAGGAATTCTCAGTTGTAAATAGTGGAACTGATTGCTGTGTAACTATATAATTGTTGATTTGAACAGCAGGTTCATTATTTTGTATATTGGAAACAAGAATTTTATTAAATAATGTATGTTATTTGTTAACATACTAGATGTATTAAACAACCTATAAATTATAAAACGTTGCACTTTTGATACAGATTTATAGATGTTTGGCGGGTGTATTAAAGGGCTTGCTTGAAATAACCTGTTGTTGTGTTATGATTTCCTGTTCTAAAGAAATAAAAGTGTCGGCAACACAGTTCTGTATCGGTCTGTCTTTCTTGTCTGTGAGATCTGCTCAAGAAACAACCAGCAGGTAACACCACTTGACCCCTCCGCATACCAGCAGCAGGACAGAGATCAGATGTGATTTCGGCCTTAGGGGTTTTTCTTTGGTGATTCTTTTAAGGGCCAAGAATACCTAGGTGAGAAGCGGGGAGAGACCGGGAGCCCAATGGTGCAGTATCGTCAGGTATAGGGAGGATAAACTTACATAAATATACTCACAAAGGTGGGTTGCAGTTTCTGCAACCACCCTATAGGCCTGCAGGGAAATAACCGTCCCTGCTCAGTACTCCAAGTCCTGCTGGATACTCGATGGTAGCTCTCCTGTAGTACGATATACTTTCCAGAAAAACTGCAAAGCTATTACCTCCAAAGGAGGTCTGACTGGTAATGGGTAGGATGGAAGCGCCCAAAGAGAGGTAATTTCTTACCTCTCCAGAAGATATAGACACCAGTTCAGCTGGAAAAAAATTTTTTTATTTAAAAAGCAATCTGACAACGTGTTTCACGGATCATGGCCCGCTTCCTCAGGTCAATAGAAAATGTTTGATAGCATAGGGGATAGAGTGTAGGCGCCCCTAATTGATTCAGGTCTTGTTCACATTAGAAATCGCAAGCGCTGAGCGCTTTTGTGAGTGCTTTTTAAATCCCTTTGTCCTGTGCTTTCAGAGCGATTTGCACTTTAAATGAATACTGTAGGGAGGTTGGGGGAAAATGAGTTGAACTTACCCAGGGCTTCTAATGGTCCCCCGCAGATGTCCTGTGCCCGTGCAGCCACTCACTGATGCTCTGGCCCCGCCTCCGGTTCACTTCTGGAATGTCAGACTTTAAGTTCTGAAAACCACTGCGCCTACGTTGCCGTGTCCTCGCTCTTGCTGATGTCACCAGGACCGCAGGGTGCAGGCACAAACCAATATTGGGCCTGCGCAGTACGCTCCTGGTGACATCAGCGGGAGTGAGGACACGGCAACACAGGCGCGGTGGTTTTCAGAACTTAAGTCTGAAATTCCAGAAGTGAACCGGAGGCGGGGCCAGAGCATCGGTGAGTGGCTGCGCAGGCACAGGACATCTGCGGGGGGAACCATTAGAAGCCCCGGGTAAGTTTAACTCATTTTTCAGCGGGAGTGAGGACACGGCAACACAGGCGCGGTGGTTTTCAGAACTTAAGTCTGAAATTCCAGAAGTGAACCGGAGGCGGGGCCAGAGCATCGGTGAGTGGCTGCGCAGGCACAGGACATCTGCGGGGGGAACCATTAAAAGCCCTGGGTAAGTTCAACTCATTTTTCCCTGACCCCTTCCCCCTCCTACAGTATTCCTTTAAGCAGATTTCTAAGCACTTTTGTCCAGCACTTTGAGATTTTCTTCTTGAAGACAATCAGGAAGTGCACTCTTTGACCTGGAACTGAGAATGTATCTAATATACATTGTGAGCAAAAGCGCTTTTTAGAGATATTTTCCTATACCTTGCATTGAAGCGCAAACGTTCAGGAAATGGGGCAGGGCCTGCGTTTGCACTCGGAAATAAAGCTGATCACTCGTGAGAAAACTCACATAGAGCAACATTACACAACTGCTTTTAAAGCGATTTTAAAAATCTCCAGCGCTTAAAAATAAAAACGCTCAGTGTGAACATGCCCTAAAGGGCACTGGAAGTGGAAGGGATATGGAGGCTGCCATATTTATTTCCTTTTCCACAATATCAGTTGCCTCGTAGCTCTGCTGATTTTTCATGCATAAGAAGTGATTGAACAACTTCAAGACGAGATCCATTCTCAAAAGAACATCCAGGACTCTGACTGTCAAATATAAGTGTATAACAATCTTTATTGGGTACCTAAATATAATAAAAGCAATTAAATTCACAAAGCAGTGGCGATCACTCAGAACTATATCTGACACATACAGTATGGCTGCAGCTTCGGGAACCGGGTCCACGCACTTCCACCAGTCGGAGCAAGTCTAGCGTAAGAGAAGTGAGCTGTTTGCGTATCTCTCCAGAAACCGCTGGAGAGATGTAGAGGGCGCACTTCTCCTGTGTAGCTGGGCGTGATTGACGTCAGTGACGGGACCCGGTTCCCGAAGCTGAGGACGGCGGTGTGGGAGCGGATGGGGCTGGAGGAAGCCCCATGTATGTATAAAATCTTTTTTAAAAATTCACTTCTGAGTCCCTTTAAGGCCAAACATCTGCAATTTAGTTTAAAACCCAACTCTAATCACCTGTAATCAGCATCTCACAAGCCAACCTTACGGTTCAGCAACGGGGATGGTTAATAAGATGCAAATAATTCTGAATTCATGCAAGATAATGCATATTCTGTATGCAGATTGAAAATCGGCCAATTGAATGCCAGTTTGCCAGATTCGATTGATCTGTTTTTGAACTGCATAAATTTGCATAGCATAATTGCAAAATTCTGCATCAACTCAGAATTATTTGCATGTCATTGACCATTTAGTCTGTGTCAGAGAATGACACATGGAATCTGGTGGCTGAGTGTGTGTGGGGGGGGGAGGGGGGAGAAGAGCAGGTTTCCATAGTGACCTCAGTAGTAGGAGGATTACTTTAGGTTCTGCTGGGAAGGGTCAGAATGCTAATGCTTGCTGTAACAGTAGCACTGGTGTTCTGTCATTCAGGGATGATCTTATGAGAACTCTCAGTGAGGTCACCAGCGCTGTGACAGGAGAAGGCTCAAAGCCTGGAATCTGCCTCCATTAAAATAAATTATCGTTAGGAAATGAAAAGCATAACATCACAGAGTGGCAAGAGCTCATAACAAGCACCAGACCCCATAATAAACCATTGTGAGACAATGACGAACGCTGCTCACATTACACTCTGAAGGCAATGCTCATAAAACAGGCATGAGCCATTACACTAGGCCGGACTTATTATGATCTTATATGGAATGTTCCCATTAGGAAGTCTAAACATCCGGGATTTAGTCTCTAGGCTTTCCCCGCTCAGCTCTTAGACTATTACATATGGAGACCCAGGCTAATATTTACATTGTGCTCTCCCTGGTATTCCAAATATGAAAGTATACCAAACAAGCATATTAGAAGCAAATGTTTTAGTGAACATGACTTTCCCAGATAACCATTACTATAGGCCAGAAAGCCATTACTGCAGCGTTATAGTCCTGTTATTAAACTATCCACTATCGTGAACCTTTTAAATACGTGCAGATAAGAAGAATGTTTCTTCCAGATGAAAATGCACTATGAATTACTTTTCTCCTATGTTGTAGTTACGGTAGTTGACTAGTCCATCTCCTCATGCATCCTCATGTATCCTCCTTTCAGCATTTGAGGGCCCATATCCACTAGAGCAGTGGTCCTCAAACTAAGGTCCCCTTTACCAGCCCCCCACACAGAAAATGTATTAGAGATGCGGTCAGCTACATCTTTAAATATTGGTGGTCTGCATATAGAATAGCAGTGCTGGCACCACCCATCCACATGGAAGCCAGTAAGCAGTAATTTTGCTGGTTTCCAATCAAATCCCACATCAGGTGACACTGCTGTCCACTGCAGGTTGACACCTGGGTATGCTTCACTGTCTGGCCCGCAAAGACTTCTAAATCATCTTATGTATACTCCGGCCCCCCAGCAGTCTGAAGTATGTTGACCCGGCCCTCGACCCGAAACTTTTGGGGACCCCTGCACTAGAGCGAATCTGCATGCGTTTTCTGCATGCAGATTCGCATAACCAATATAAATCAATGGGCCTGTTTCCACTTGTCAGAAATTCTGTGCGGTGGACTGTGCAGAAAAATCTGCACAGCAGAGCCATCAGAATTCACACACCGCAGGGCTAGTGTGCGATTTGCCTGTAATGTATTCAATAGGAAATTTGCATGCGTTTTCGTTATGCGACTTTTCCATGCAAATTCGCTTAGGTTTTTGCTTAAAATCAATGTAAAAGCACACAGACACTGACATGGTTAAATTCGCATACTTACAAACAGATGTGAATTTTAATGGGTTTTTGGCGTTAAAATTCATATACAATCACATACGCATGCAAATTCGGTTTTGTTTTCCACAACGGAATCGCACCGCACTAGTGGAAACGGGACCTCCTTTATTCTTTACAAAGGCGTTCCTTGGAGGGTATATATATATATATATATATATATATATATACATACAAAGATGCAGGCCGTCCCCTCCCTCCCCACCAGTTTGCACACTATTTTGGCAACTGCCATTAACTAAGTCCTTTTGAAACTAAAGAGAACCCCCCATGAGGAGATAGACTAGTCCAAAATCTGTTGGTTCTGGCAGATTTCTACTCTCTACTGTATGTGACAGCAACATGGGAGAAAAGTAATTTATAGCACATTTTACTGTGAGGAATGTACCGTATATACTCGCATATAAGCAGACCCGTGTATAAGCTGAGGTGCCCACATTTCCCTCAGAAACCAGGAAAAAGTGATCGACTCATGTATAAGCCCACTATTCAGTATAGCTACCTCAACAGTAGCCTGATGTGCCCCCAGTGCAAGTCAGCCCCTCTCCCCATAGCCAGATGTGCCCCAAGGATGATACAGCTGTGCCATAAGATGCCACTAGATGATGTCATAGATATGACACACAGCAATTGCCACACAGGAAGAATGCCTGATTATTACACTGACAATTGACACATTGTTTGCACGCTCCGATTCACAAGCCAGGGGACACAGGTAGTCCTGAGCAGTGCACTCTGCACACCATGTTGCAGGAGCCAGCTAGCAAGCCCAGGATCACTTGTGCATAATCCTTAAGCTCCTCTGCCAGTAACAAAATCTGCTCCACCAGCTGTTCTGCTCCACTGACTCGCATATAAGCCGAGGGGGGTAACTTTTCAGCACTATTTTTGGGCTGAAAAATTAAGCTTATACGCGAGTATATACAGTTTATTTGTGTTTGCATGTATTTTCAATTTTACAATTTTTCTGCACTCTGTTAACCAGTAAAATTACTTGAGCCATAGGGAAACATGGACATTACCTTGCACATCAGTTGTCTTTTCAGTTATAACTGACAGCAAGTAATCTAGTGGAAAAGGACTCCAAGGGCCCATTTCCATTGGCGGAGTGCAATGCGGTTACCGTGCCGCTCCCAAACTAAAACCAATGCACATCAAAGGAGCCGTTTATAACTGAAACAACCAAATGCAGTGAAAAAGGGGCCTAGGAAGACTGATGCAGTCCTGCGTTAATCTGCAGTATGCTGCAGATTCTCGGATTGCACCATCCGAGAATCTGCAGCATACTGCATATTAACGCAGGACTGCATCAGTCTTCCTAGGCCCCTTTTTCACTGCATTTGGTTGTTTCAGTTATAATTGAAAGGACAAGTGATGTACAAGGTAATGTTTATGTTGTTCTATGACCTCTTTCACACTAGGTTTTTTTTCACAATGTAGTTTTTTCACAAAGCACTGATATGGAAAGTTAAAGGGAACCTAAACTGAGAGGGATACGGATGTTTCCTTTTAAACAATACCAGTTGCCTGGCATCCTGCTGATCTCTGTGGCTGCAGTAGTGGCTGAATCGCACACCTGAAACAAGCATGCAGCTAATCCAGTCTGACTTCAGTCAGAGCACCTGATCTGCATGCTTTTTGAAGGGCTGTGGCTAAAAGTATTAGAGACACAGGATCAGCAGAAGAGTCAGACAACTGGTATTATTTTAAAAAGAAAAATCCATATCCTTCTCAGTTTAGGTTCCCTTTATAGCCCATCAGTTTTTCAGCGTATAGTGTAAAAGAGGCATAGGACAGATCTAGTTAGAGCTGGAAGGAATCATTGATCGACGAAAACCAAGCTTCTGAGAGGAACTGACGCTGAGGTAAATATGTAGTATTCATTTGCAGGTACATCATGTGTTTATGTTAAATAATTTTACTCGGTTTCAGGTTCCCTTTGCGCTGGTTGATGTGGTTCTATGGGACTAAATTATAAAATTGTGTATTAGAGGGATGTATGCGGCACAAAGCCTCCAATAAAGACTGCAACCACGGCCAGGATGGAAAGTGAAATAAACCTACATGGAGTCATATTTGAACGCAGCAGTGGTTGGTTTCAGATGTATCTTGTCCTGTTCTTTACCTCCACCGTGTGTCAAACGATGACACGCAGGGCTAAAGCCACTGAGCCAGTCTAGTTGAGGCCTGGAACCCAATTGTTAGCAATTTGTGGTAGTGTTTTGCAAGTTATTTCGGGAGCGGTTTCCCTTCTCCTATACAATTCATTGGAATGGAAACACTCCCAAAATGCTGCATGTCCTGCGAATGCTATTTGCTTAACTACCTAACGACCGCGTCATGCCAATATATGAAAGTGAAAAAATGATGAAAGAAACTGGCACCAGTACGCGGCAAGGATGGAACGGCCACTGGTGGGCTTACCTGCAGCGTGCTCCGATGTACCACTGACGTCTTTAAAAAGGAAAAGAGAAGCGGGCACTGCTGCATAAAAGTCCCTTTATTGTGTCCGGGTTACACAGTGGTTAGCAGTGGGGGGAAAGGATAAGCCTGACAGCTGTTTCGCAGGTATGCAACCTGCTTCTTCAGAGGCTAGTGCCGATGGCCATCACCGTGGCGGCAGCCCCAGGACCGCCTCCGGTGTCCCTCCGTTAAGTAACCGGGTCCCCGGAAGTGCGGCGATGTAAATATTTACCTCGCCGGGATCCAGTGCAGACGTACTAGCAGCTGTTCGCTTGGGTAAGGCGGAAATAGACTAGCCCAATCGATCCGCTCTACTGAGCAGGCGTGAGTCCTTTTGCATCTGCACAGTAGAGCAGATACGATCGGGCTCCGCTATTTCCGCCTAGCCTAAAGTAAGAGCTGCTACTGCGTCTGTGCTCGCTGGATTCTCCGGAATTAAAAATTCCGTGATTCCGGCCGGAATTTGATGATTTCGTTCCGTTGTGACGGAACGAAATTGCTATATCACTATGACGGAATTTCCGCGGAAAAATATGAAATTCCGCTGAATTTTACGGAATTCAAATTTTTTTTCCCAACTGATATCTGCCCAATAGGAAGAATTTCTACTCGACAGACCACCTTCCTTGGAGGAGGGTCTCATTTTCCAGGGAATTGTAGGATTTCAAAATCCAGCTTACATACCTTGGCCAGGAATTGAACCCAGGTCTAGTGCTTGGTAGGCAGCTCTCTTCACCACTATACCAACACTACATGCTGAAGCCAGCCTAGCATGTACCATTATGATATATCCAAGTGAAAAATGAGCTTGCTTAGGGATTTGTAGGATGTCAAAAGCCAACTTACATACATTGGCCAGGAATTGAACCCAGGCCTACCGCTCTGTAGGCTGCTATCCTAACCATTATACCACCAACACAACACACTACAATGCTACATGCTGAAGCCAGTTCTTCAGTGAAATGGTTAAGCGCTCTTCTCTGCCTGTTCCTTCTTAAACACAGCGAATATGTCATATAATGAAAAAGCCCCCCCTTCGGGGAAAGACTCACCAGACTTCTAGGCCTCCAAGGCCAATGCTCGCATTCGGGGTATTGGCCACCCCGCAGCCTCTCTGGCAGTCCTCTCTCGGCTATTCCCAGTCTGTGTAATCCAAAAAACGAAATCCACATCGCGTAAAAGCGTACCAGTTTATTTAAAAAATGGTTAAAAACAGATCAGTGGTGTATAACCACTCATTGGGTCAAAAAACTTCATCAAGAAAATGAAACACAGCCAGCCCCTTGTTTGACAAGCTACCTGATTCCAGGTACAGGGGTATGCAGAGATGAGATGCACTAAGCTTGTGACAAGGCGCACGCCTCTGTCATCTAGCGTCCCTCTCCGCAATATCTTACTGGCTAGTGCTCTAAAAGATACCGAGCCTACTGCACACAGACAATCCCGCCGCGTCCAGCGAGCGTCGTGCGCTATGACGTCACTCCGTGGCTCCGCCCAACGCTCCGCTTAACAGTCCTTACTCCCCTGAAGCCTCTCAACTGCTCTCCCTCACTACTTCCCTTGGCCTCTCCCAACACACCAATTCCCCCACCCACCGCGCTGGCCACACTCTCGACCTGATTCTCTCAAAATCCACCACCCTCCCCAACCTGGACATCACACCCTTCCCCCTCTCCGACCATCACCTTCTCCATCTCCCCATCATGCTCCCCCCACCCTCCACCACCCTCAGGTCGTTGGCAGAGAGATTTGAGTAACCTAGACCCAACTGCGCTAGCCAACCCCCTTCACTCCCTCACATCCACCCTCCCAAACGTTACCTGCCCAAACCAAGCCGTGGCCAAATACAACCAGGCCCTCTCAGCAGCCCTAGACATTGCTGCACCCCCCACATTCCGCCCCAGCCGTCCCATCAACCCCCAGCCCTGGCACAATGCACACACTCGCAACCTCCAAAAACAGACACGCACCTATGAGCGCAAATGGAGGAAATCCCGCCTCAACTATGACTTCTTGGCGTACAAGGCCAACCTGCAGCTGTTCTATTCCACATTAACTGATGCTAAACAAAAATACTTTGCTGCCTTGATCGGATCCCAAGCCTCCAACCCTCGGTGCCTCTTCGCCACCTTCAACTCCCTCCTTAACCCCACCACTCCTCCCCCCACCTCCGCCCTCTCAGCCACTGATCTGTCCACCCACTTTACCGACAAAATAGCCAGCATCCGATGGGAAATCTCATGCCTCCACTCCACCACTTCTTCCTCTCCCACCAATACCTATTCCCCACCCCACCCACCACTCACTGCCTTTACGCCTATCACAGAGGACGAAGTCAGCCGTCTCCTAGCCACTTCTCCTGCCACCTCCAGCCCCCTAGACCCTGTGCCATCCAAATGCCTCCGTCCTCACTTCCCTGTTCTGGCTCCTGTCCTCACCTCTCTTTTTAACCTCTCCCTCTCCACGGGTACCTTCCCCTCTGACTTCAAACAGGCCACTGTACTTCCCCTACTTAAAAAACCCTCACTAGACCCCTCACTTCCATCCAGCTACCACCCTATCTCCTTACTCCCTTTTGCATCTAAACTCCTGGAGCGTCTAGTCCACTAACGCATGACCCATTACCTTGACTCCAAGTCCCTGTTTGACCCCCTACAATCAGGATTTCGGCCAGGCCACTCCACCGAGACTGCCCTCACCAAGGTCGTCAATGACCTCACGCTTGCCAAGGCCGAAGGAAAATACACTATCCTTCTCCTCCTAGACCTCTCATCAGCATTCGACACTGTCGATCACTCCCTGCTTCTCCAGTCCCTGCAATTTGTGGGTATCCAAGACCTTGCCCTAGCATGGTTTTCATCCTACCTCTCAAATCTCTCCTTCAAGACCTCCTTTAATGGTTCCTCCTCAACCTCCCTCCCACTCTCAGTTGGGGTCCCCCAAGGCTCTGTTCTTGGTCCCCTGCTGTTCTCCATTTACACCGCCTCCATTGGAAAACTCCTCTCTGGGTTTCAACTATCACCTATGTGCAGATGACACCCAGATTTACCTCCATACCACTGACCTCTCCACCACCACCATGGAGAATGTATCCTCTGGCCTCTCGGCTATTTCATCTTGGATGTCTGCCAGGTTCCTAAAATTAAACCTGGATAAGACTGAACTCCTAATCTTCCCACCACGTGCTGCTTCACCCCCCACTGACCTCTATGTCACTGTCAATGGCACAATCATTCGTCCTACCACACAAGCCCGCTGCCTGGGTGTCACCCTGGACTCAGCCCTCTCCTTCACCTCCCACATCCAAACTGTAGCTAGAGCCTGCTATTTCCACTTGCACAACATCTCCAAGATCCGGCCTTTCCTGACCCCAGACACTGCCAAACTCCTTGTCCACGCCCTCATCATCTCCCGCCTGGACTACTGCAACTCCCTCTTGTCAGGCCTTCCTCAAAACCGCATCGTCCCCCTAAAATCCATCATGAACGCAGCAGCCAGACTCATCTACTCCTCCCACCGCTCTGTCTCCACGACTCCACTACGCAAATCCCTTCATTGGCTTCCAATTCACTTAAAGAGAACCTGTACTGAGTAAAAATATTTAAAATAAACACATGAGGTAACTTCAAATGAACATTGCATAGTTACCTTGCCATTAGTTCCTCTCAGAAGCTCACCATTTTCTTCTGATAATAATCCCTTCCGGTTCTGACAATATTTTGTCAGATCTGAACTATATCAGTTGCTGTCAGTAAAATATCAGTTGCTGTCAGTTATAGCTGAGAGGAAAACTGATGTACCAGGTAATGTCCATGTTTCCCTATGGCTCAAGTGGGCGATGTTACAGTTTAACTGTTTGCTGACCAGAAAGCTGTTATGGGTAATATCCATTTTCAAAATGGAGGACGGAAAATTCCCTTGATCACAGTGAACAAATAGGACGTGGGACAGGAGAAAGACACTGAGGAGTAGACTTCATGGAAGGTAAGTATGACTTGTGTATGCTTATTTTGACTTTTAATTTTCAGTTCAGGTTTTCTTTAAGAATCAGCTTCAAGATCCTATGTTTGGCATACAAATCCATACACAAGTCCTGCCCAACCTACATCTCTGACCTGGTCAGCAGATATACACCTGGCCGTCCACTTCGCTCCTCCAACTACCTCCTCTTAACCACCCCACGCATCTCGCACTCCCATGCACGACTGCAGGACTTTACTAGAGCTGCCCCCATCCTGTGGAACTCTCTACCACTGCCTGTCAGGCTCGCTCCCACCTTCAAAAAAGCTCTCAAAACTCACTTCTTCAAGGAGGCCTACATAAACTCAACACTACCCTAATCCTTTCTGCCAATAACTTCTTGTTGCAACCCCTCCTTCGTGTCACCAACCCCTCCCTCTAGATTGTAAGCCTTTGACAGGGCCCTCTCCCCTTGTGTATCTTACTTGACTGTGTGCACTTTACCCAGAATTTGGAACTGGTAATTTTTACCACTACCACTCCAGTTTATGATCTGGTATGTACTACTATCTGCATTGTGTTGTGTATCTTATTGCTATTACCTGTATTGTTGTATCTATGATTTGTTACCTGTATTGTTCTGTCACCCCAGTTATCATTGTCTGTAATCCTATTTATTGTACAGTGCTGCGTAATATGTTGGCGCTATATAAATCTAATAAATAATAATAATTTGCTATGGCACTGCAGTCTTTGTTATGGAGGGTGAACTCTGTGTACTTTCCTCCTCCATACTGTCAGTTTCCCATGCTCTGGAGGGCCAGCTCCTCGCTGAGCTCTGACTGCACTGGGAGTGGCCGGGTGCTATCTTGGATGCCTGCATGTAAAAGCTCTTCTTGCGCATTTAGCTCCCATGTTGCCCGGTTGTTGAATGGCTGCTGTGCTTAATTAAGCTGGTGACTTAGCGGAGCTCCTCTAACACCTCCAGACCATGTTGGCGCCGTAATCGGAAGTCCTTGACCTGGCTTAAATTGAGTTTAGAAAAGAATAGAACAGTTAACTGTACAGGGAAGAAAAGAAGGGTTGCCAGTAGGCTTTAAAATCATGTTGGTATAATGTGGGTAAAGGAATAAACTGGCATCAGCTGCACCACATGGGGTTATAATTACTGAGTCTATGCTTTTATTATAATTACTCATGGGCGTAACTAGAGGGGAGCAGCCCTTGCAACTGCAGGTGGGCCCAGAGCTGTAAGGGGGCCCCAACTACTAACCTTCCCTTCCTCTGATTAAGGGTCCACCCTTCAGATGAGGTGTTTTTGTGGCTACACTTGCTATGGGTGTACAGATTTTGTTGTCCACCCTTGTTTTATGACCCTTGTGAGATGGGACCCCAGGATGTGAGGGTCACCAGTAGTAGGCAAGGAAGGGGTGTGCACATTGGGGGGAACCATGATTCACCCAATACTGCATACATATTGCACTTCTGTAACCTGCACAGTAGCAGATGCCCCCCCTTGACATGGTTCTGTTATATGTTTTTTGCTCTTGTCTTTCCTGTGTAGTATTTAATTCACTGTAGAGTTCTGCCACCATGGGCTCGATTCACAAAGCGGTGCTAACCCAGTTAGAGACTTTAGGCATGATAACCATTGCACCACGCTGGTGAAAAGCCAGTTTAGGCGTGATAAGTTTAAGCGTGATAAGTTTAGATCGCGCGCAAAGTCCTGCATGCAAAGCAGCGCCATTAAACTCTATGCGAAGTGCACCAGACTTTGCTAGCGCAAAACTTTTGATCAGCTGTGCACTGCGGTGCTAACCCAGTTGGTGCTATAGTTATTTATTTATTTTTATTTATTTGTTGTATTTATAAAGCGCCAACATATTACGCGGCGCTAAACTTATCACGCCTAAACTTATCACACCTAAACTAGTTTAGGCGTGATAAAGGGCTTTTCACCAGCGTGCTAACTGTTAGCACCGCTTTGTGAATCAAGCCCAATATATTTTCCTTAAAGATATATTTAGCTTCGTTTTTCAGTTTATTATTGAGAAAGTACGATGTATATTTTTTGCCATTTCTGTAGACAGCCTGGCAGTTGTTAGTCCACAGCCATGTACAGGGTCTTCTCAAAAAATTAGCATATTGTGATAAAGTTCATTATTTTCTGTAATGTACTCATAAACATTAGACTTTCATATATTTTAGATTCAAATACACACAACTGAAGTAGTTCAAGCCTTTTATTGTTTTAATATTGATGATTTTGGCATACAGCTCATGAAAACCCAAATTTCCTATCTCAAAAAATTAGCATATTTGATCCAACCAATAAAAGAAAAGTGTTTTTAAAACAAAAAAAAGTCAACCTTCAAATAATTATGTTCAGTTATGCACTCAATACTTGGTCGGGAATCCTTTTGCAGAAATGACTGCTTCAATGCGGCGTGGCATGGAGGCAATCAGCCTGTGGCACTGCTCAGGTGTTATGGAGGCCCAGGATGCTTCGATAGCGGCCTTAAGCTCATCCAGAGTGTTGGGTCTTGCGTCTCTCAACTTTCTCTTCACAATATCCCACATATTCTCTATGGGGTTCAGGTCAGGAGAGTTGGCAGGCCAATTGAGTACAGTAATACCATGGTCAGTAAACCATTTACCAGTGGTTTTGGCACTGTGAGCAGGTGCCAGGTCGTGCTGAAAAATGAAATCTTCATCTCCATAAAGCTTTTCAGCAGATGGAAGCATGAAGTGCTCCAAAATCTCCTGATAGCTAGCTGCATTGACCCTGCCCTTGATAAAACACGGTGGATCAACACCAGCAGCTGACATGACACCCCAGACCATCACTGACTGTGGGTACTTGGCACTGGACTTCAGGCATGTTGGCATTTCCCTCTCCCCAGTCTTCCTCCAGACTCTGGCACCTTGATTTCTGAATTACATGTAAAAGTTGCTTTCACTGAGCAACAGTCCAGTGCTGCTTCTCTGTAGCCCAGGTCACTCGCTTCTGCCGCTGTTTCTGGTTCAAAAGTGGGTTCATGCTTCCATCTGCTGAAAAGCTTTATGGAGATGAAGATTTCATTTTTCAGCACGACCGGGCACCTGCTCACAGAGTGCCAAAACCACTGGTAAATGGTTTACTGACCATGGTATTACTGTGCTCAATTGGCCTGCCAACTCTCCTGACCTGAACCCCATAGAGAATATGTGGGATATTGTGAAGAGAAAGTTGAGAGACGCAAGACCCAACACTCTGTATAAGCTTAAGGCCGCTATCGAAGCATCCTGGGCCTCCATAACACCTGAGCAGTGCCACAGGCTGATTGCCTCAATGCCACGCCGCATTGAAGCAGTCATTTCTGCAAAAGGATTCCCGACCAAGTATTGAGTGCATAACTGAACATAATTATTTGAAGGTTGACTTTTTTTTGTTTTAAAAACACTTTTCTTTTATTGGTTGGATCAAATATGCTAATTTTTTGAGATAGGAAATTTGGGTTTTCATGAGCTGTATGCCAAAATCATCAATATTAAAACAATAAAATGCTTGAACTACTTCAGTTGTGTGTATTTGAATCTAAAATATATGAAAGTCTAATGTTTATCAGTACATTACAGAAAATAATGAACTTTATCACAATACGCTACTTTTTTGAGAAGACCCTGTAAATCCTGATTCCTCTCAGATATTTAAACAGTCCAATTGGCATCACTTCCACTCTGTGGCTAAAATGATATATAATTGGGCTGCTTTGTATTCCAGGCTGAAGTGGAACTAAATCCTCCAGGCCCTGTTTAAAAAAAATATTGAGTCATGAAGATAATTGCAGCCTGGAAATGATGTGCCATGTCGCATCGAGCGGGAAATGAGGAGATGACGGCCGGTAGATTAAAACCGTCGAGGCATTCGCTTCTGCACCCAAAAAGAAGAGTTGTGATGCCGGCTGACGCTGGTTATGCTCTTGAGAACGAGCTACTCACGGGCAATCACCAGGCACTTCCGGCCTCACCGAATTACATAGCCAGCTTGCTCATTTTTGGCATAATTAGGCTTATCAGAGCCGATGCGCCATCTGTGTCTTTTGTTCTCTGGATCGGCGGAAACACTTAAAGGAAAACTCTGCATTAGATCCCAAAAAATGATAAACAAATGAATATTTTCAAAAGCCGTATTGTTAATTTTATTCAAAGAAGTTTTTCCAAGTGCACTTAACCGGCCTTCTCAGCTTTTTTTTTACCCTGGAGGCAGGCCCGTTTCTATGGATGGGTGAGGCAGGGCATTACCCAGAGCACAACTGCGTGACTGGGGGGAGGGGTGGTGCAGCAGCGGAGAGCAGAGCGGGTAATCACGATGCGTTGTTGCGATCCACGCACCACATGTACCTACTTTCTGGTCCTGTGTTCCATCTCATAGTAACAGCGCCCCCTAGAGAAACCCTGTCAAATAATTTTTGGATCTCAGAGAACCCCTACATCAGGGTTTCCCAAACTTTTTCGGTCAGGGGCAGGGTCAACATACTGCAGACTGCTGGAGGGGCAGAACATACATAAAATTATGTTGAAAAACATTACATTGAATCTAGGTATTGAATCCCCCAATCATGCCTGGAGGAGAACTCCCAGCAGCAGCCGTTCAGTCGTGCGGCACCTGAAGAACGTCTTTGCGCACCAGACAGTGAAGCATACCCAGGTGACCATCTGCCGTCCAGTTGGACAGCATTGTCACCTGATGCAGAATTGGAAGCCAGCAAATGACTGCTCGCTTTAGTATGTTGATGGGTGGTGCCAGGACTGCTATTCTATATGCAGGCCCAAGATATTTAAAGGTGCAGTGGGCCACATCTATAAGTTATACATTTTGTGTTTGGGGGTCAGTGAAAAAGCCTCGGGGGGCCGCATTAGGCCTGCGGGCTGTAGTTTAAGGACCACTGCCCTACATTAACGGAGGGAGAGGGGATTTATGTTATAGTAGTATTCAGGGTCGGACTGGGACACTAAGGGCCCACCAAGGAATATTCAGCCTGGGGCTCACCCCCTCTCCTCCTCCCCCCCCCCTCATTTTGGGCTCACATACACGTGTACTCTACAAATTTTGTATGACTTTATGGTAGGGAATAGATTGTGAGCATTTCTGAGGCCAGTCTCCAATAGCAATATGTCCACATGCAGCAAAAATAAATGGGTGTCACCACGCACTGGAACATGGGCGTGGTCATGATGAGTCATGGGCAAACTTAAAAAAATAATAATAATAAGTAGCGGTGTTATTCACAGAGATTAGGTCCGACCAGATACATTTTAAAAAAAATATTCAAGTAGTTACATGCCTCATGATAATTCATCAAGTAGTCAAATGCCAGCAGATTTTCCAACAAAATGCAATCAGATTGGGGGCAGATATCCCCCCACAAAATGCAATAAGATTGGCGGCAGATTTCCCCACAAAATGCAATAAGATTGGCGGCAGATACCCCCACAAAATGCAATCAGGTTGGCGGCAGATACCCCAACAAAATGCCCCCAATAAATCATCTAAAAAAAAGCATATATTGATCGCGCCGCGGCGAAAAGTGGGGAGGACTGAGGAGCGCACAGCGGCGAAGACTGGAGGGGGGGGGGGGGGGGGCGTGGCCATGACATTGTATGGGCGGAGCTAACGTAATGATGTAACAGCGAGGCATAAGAAAGCAGTGTTTACGCCATGATGTGGACAAACGAGACTTTGCATCGTGGGTGTGCAGAAACTGTGTGATGCTATTTAATAGTGTACCGTAACCACAAAGCAGCAAACATAGCCGTCTATGACCATTAAATAATAAATGCAGTAACAGTTACCCAGGACACCAGAAAATAAACGCAATGGGCAACATGTCAGCACAAAATAAACGCAATGCGGGCAACATGTCAGTATAAAATAAACGCAATGCAGGCAAACGTGTCAGTACAAAATAAACGCAATGCGGGGCAACATGTCAGTACAAAATAAACGCAATGCGGGCAAACATTTCACCAGAAAATTAACGCAATGCGGGCAAACATTTCACCAGAAAATAAACGCAATGCGGGCAAAAATTTCACCAGAAAATAAACGCAATGCGGGCAAACATGTCAGTACAAAATAAACGCAATGCGGGCAAACATGTCAGTACAAAATAAACGCAATACGGGCAAACATGTCAGTACAAAATAAACGCAATGCGGGCAACATGTCAGTACAAAATAAATGCAATGCGGGCAAACATTTCACCAGAAAATAAACGCAATGCGGGCAAACATTTCACAAGAAAATTAACGCAATGCGGGCAAACATTTCCCCAGAAAAGAAACGCAATGCAGGCAAACATTTCCCCAGAAAAGAAACGCAATGCGGGCAAACATTTCCCCAGAAAAGAAACGCAATGCGGGCAAACATTTCCCCAGAAAAGAAACGCAATGCGGGCAAACATTTCCCCAGAAAAGAAACGCAATGCGGGCAAACATTTCCCCAGAAAAGAAACGCAAAGCGGGCAAACATTTCACCAGGAAAGAAATGCAATGCGGGCAAACATTTCACCAGAAAAGAAACACAATGCGGGCAAACATTTCACCAGAAAAGAAAGCATTTACTCACCTGGCAGAAGTCTCCGGCCTCTGGCGCGCTGCTCCCGGTACCTCCTTCCTCCTCCTGCAGAGTTCCGCGCTGACAGGGCTACGGCAAGATGGCGCCCGAAGCCCTGTATTGGAGACACAAATAGTCTCCAGTACAGGGCTTCGGCAGCCATCTTGCCGTAGCCCTGCTCGCCTGCCGGTGTCGGAACACCGGAAGACAATAAGGAGGCTGGAGCGGGACTGCGGGCAATGTACTGGCACGGCATCTATAGACGCCGCTGCCAGTTCATGAGGATACAGTGACCAGAGTCCCGAGGGCGGGACGTCCCGCTGCTGAAAGCGGGACGTTTCCCGGGACCTCATGCTGCCTGGGACAGCGGACCCCGAATCCGGGACGCGTCCCGGGCAATCCGGGACGTCTGGTCACTCTAGTAAATGGAACAGGGTTTTGTGATCAGCATGATTAAAGCCTCTCAGTTATAATCTACCATGTGTGTCTGCAAATAGAAGCAGCATAACACAACAAGCAAGGAATCTTAAAGTGTACCTGAGGAGAATGAAATGAAAGTATTTACACTTACCTGGAGCTTCCTCCAGGCAGCCACCTTCATGCCACTGTCTCCCTGATCGCTCTGATCATCCTCTGGCGGTCCAGGTATATTTGACAGCCACACTGCAGTGGCTTGCAAAAGTATTTGGCCCCCTTGAAGTTTTCAACATTTTGTCACATTACTGCCACAAACATGAATCAATTTTATTGGAATTCCACGTGAAAGACCAATACAGTGAGAAGTGGAATGAAAATTATACATGATTCCAAACATTTTTTGCAAATCAATAACTGCAAAGTGGGTCGTGCGTAATTATTCAGCCCCCTTTGGCAGGGCCAGGACAAGGTCCACCACCAGCAGAGGCTGAGCTTCACAAGTGCGCCCCCCCCCCCTCCCGATGGGCCACAACTATGTCACTGACATGGATTCATGGCCAGTCCCTCCCTGTTATTGTTCCTCTTTACAGAGTGGTGTATATAGTGAGCTTCGCCATAGGACTGAATTTGGCATGCATACAGTAATCAACAGTAGTAAAACAAACAAACAAACACAGAACACTTATATCACGCTTTTCTCCTG